>NC_052315.1:8350988-8529897 GCF_016432855.1 Salvelinus namaycush
CCCATGAGTGGCCATCTTGGAGTTTTTAAGACCTATCGAAGACTACAAGAGGTGGTTTACTGGCCAGGCATGTGGGTTGATACCCAGAAGTTTGTACAGCAGTGTGAAGTCTGCCAGAAATACAAACCAGACATTGGCAGACCTGCTGGAAAAATGCAGCAGACCGTGGTAAACCATCCAAATTAAATGTTGTGAATTGACCTCATGGGACCTTTTCCTCCCAGCCGTGGAACCCGGAATAAATTTTTATTGGTGGTAGTGGACTACTACACACACTGGGTGGAGTTGTTTCCACTCCGCAAAGCCACTGCATCAGCCATTGCTCTAATTCTACGACGGGAGGTCTTTACCAGATTCGGAATTCCAGACCAAATCCTCTCTGACCGAGGTCCGCAGTTCATATCAGGAATATACAAAGAGCTTTGTACCTACTGGGGTGTAATTGCCAAGCTGACCACAGCCTACCATCCTCAGACCAACCTGACCAAGAGGGTAAACCGTACCCTGAAAGGGATGATTGCTTAATTCGTGGGGGATTAGCACACAAGGTGGGATCAACATCTTCCTGAATTTCGCTTTGCACTGAACTCTGCCGTGCAGGAGACTTCTGGGGTCACTCCCGCTGAACTCCACCTGGGAAGACCACTAAAAGGTCCGATGGACAGAGTCTTGCAAAGTTCTAATGTTTCACCTGACTGCCCAGCGTTTGATGCCGTACAACACCACCACACCTTGCTAGCCAGAGTGGAGGCCAGCAAAACCAAAGCCAAACAACGACAGCTGAGAAACTATGATAAACATAGACGAGACGTGTGTTTCCCACCCCAGTCTCGTGTCTGGGTACGTTCCCATCATCTGTCGAAGGAATCTAAGAAGTTCACTGCCAAGCTAGCTTCGAGATGGAAAGGCCCATACCGTGTAGTGCAGCAGTTGGGACCAGTGAACTACTTGGTCTGTTTGGAGGACACTGGGGAAGATGTCAGGACGGTGCATGTTGTTGACCTAAAGCCTTGCTACCCTACGGCAGAAGAGCTGGATCGCAGGCAAAAGCAACACCTGCAGGAACTCTTCGTGGAGGACTCTGATGATGAGGACTTCCCTGGTTTTGGATAGCAGGAACATTAACTTGTCAAAGCCTGCATCCTCTCTGTTTCTACAGGCTTTGTTTTTTCATGGGGGGAGGAGTGTGGCGAAATCCTGCACTTAAGTGCGCTGCCACTTTAAGAGCGCATGAGGAGTAGGAAGGAGGAGATAAAAGAGCTCGTTAAGCTCTATTGGGGAGGAGCTATTGATTGGCGTGACAGTTTTGGTTGTGTGTGTTATGCTGCAGAGTTTGTTTGTTTATCTTCAGCGTATGTGGTTGTACAGTGTTTGGAACAATCCTCGGTGTGATCGCTCGACGACGTGGTTGTTCTCATGTGGGACCGCGACGGTTATGGATCAAAGGGATTAGTAGCAACATTGTTGCGAAGCGTTCAACTACAACCCAACACTCCATTCGGACAGTCAGACTGTACACCTGCAACCTCAAGACCACAGCTAAGACCTCTCTTGTTCCCTTTTTCTCTTTCTCTTCCCGCTATGATCCAGTGCTTTACACTGCAACCGACTCTATTTTCATAAATGCATTGAAGTTTCATTGGAGCTGGACTAGTGTGTATATGAACACCACACATTCATACCCTCTGCACTCCTTCCCTGGAAGAGAATACAAACTCTTGCAAATCCTCTGTGTGATGACTGGTTTCATTCGTTATTGTATGAAGTTGCTGTTTATTTGCTCTGCCATTATTGTTATATGAGGTATGCTTGGTGGGGTTACCAAGAATTGTGGAAGGACTGTGATGTGGGATCTATAGGGTGTGTATTCTTTTTTCTATCCGCTGGCTATCTGGTCAACAGGCTACACTCTAGGCAGTCTCTTCTGTTGATGTGTGTGGGTCTGGTAGTGGTACTCTCGCTGTTCTACTATTTTCCTTTCGGCAGGGTTAATACCTGCCTGGCGCCCGAACAAAATCTTCTTTACCTTTCTCTAATTAATACCGCTACAAGGTATAGGTGTGATACAGAAGATAGCCCTATTTGGTAAAAGACCAAGTCCATTTTATGGCAAGAACAGCTCAAATAAGCAAAGAGAAACAACAGTCCCTCATTACTTTAAGACATGAAGGTCAGTCAATCTGGAAAATGTCAAGAACGTTGAAAGTTTCTTCAAGTGCAGTCGCAAAAACCATAAGGACTGTGATGAAACTGGCTCTCATGAGGACTGCCACAGGAAAGGAAGACCCAGAGTTACCTCTGCTGCAGAGGATAAGTCCATTAGAGTTAACTGCACTTCAGATTGCAGCCTAGATAAATGCTTCAGAGTTCAAGTGACAGACACATCAACTGTTCAGAGGAGACTGTGTGAATCAGGCCTTCATTGTCACGGATTTCCCCGTACTGCTGCTCTTTCCGTTCACCAGCTCCGGAGGTCTACGTCACCGGCCTTCTAGGCTTCACTGAACTGGATCATCACCACCAACCCCGGACTGTCTTGTCTCATTATGCACACCTGGTTCCCATTCCCCCTGATTAGTATGTGCCCTCTGTTCCCCATTGTCCTGGTCGGTTATTGTTTTCATGTCCGTTGGTTCTGTGAGTACCTGTGCTATTGTGTCGGCTTCAATGCTACGTGTTATTGTGCACTTGTTTTACGGGTCTCGTCCCATGTACTATTTAGAGGTTTACGCATCGCTCTTTTGTTTGGATGGAGAAAATAAAACCCCTATCATGTATTCCTGCATTTGCCTCCTATCATTACACAGCGTGACATTCATGGTCGAATTGCTGCAAAGAAACCACTACCAAAGGACACCAATAACAAGGAGAGACTTGCTTGGGCCAAGAAACACGAGCAATGGACATTTAGAACGGTGGAAATCTGTCCTTTGGTCTGACGAGTCCAAATGTTAGATTTTGTGTTCCATCTGCGTGTCATTGTGCCTACTTTGCAAGGCACAACAGTGTAGATGGTTTTTAAACACAGCTTCAGGGTAAAGTATAGGGCTGTAGGTCCAAAAACTACTGGCGCTTCTCCTGAACGCATTTAATAGGTGAATCTTTTTTTTGTGACCAACATCGCAAGGCGTTACTATGACATATGAAGTATGGGTATGCCACTTTTTAAAATAGAAATTGTGTGAGCAATAATAGGACCAAAGCGTAGTTTACATTGTTTAAGGGATATATCAGTAAAGACCACCTCTTCCAGGGAAATAAGAGACACCATATTTTTCTGTCTAAACCAATTGAAGATGTGGCGAAATGCTAACGCCTGGCAATACAATCTAAAGTTTACAATGGATAGTCCTCCTACGTGTTTCCCTCTTTGAAAATGTGTTAATTTTATCTGGGACCGTTTTACCTTCCCATATACATTTTGAAACCGCACTGAATTTTATCCCAATAGATAAACTGACAAGCCTCTATTGAATTTCCCGCCATTGGACTACAGGTAATTAGCCTATCACCAAAGACAGTAGGCTCTGTGCTATCACGTGCTGCACAAACTGTATTCCTGCAGAAGGTGGTCTATAGCAAGGTTATCCAACCGCGGTCCTGCTTCGGGAAACCCTGGTTTACAGGGGGTGGTCTATAGCAAGGTTATCCAACCGCGGTCCTGCTTCGGGAAACCCTGGTTTACAGGGGGTGGTCTATAGCAAGGTTATCCAAACACGGTCCTGCTTCGGGAAACCCTGGTTTACAGGGGGTGGTCTATAGCAAGGTTATCCAAACACGGTCCTGCTTCGGGAAACCCTGGTTTACAGGGGGTGGTCTATAGCAAGGTTATCCAAACACGGTCCTGCTTTGGGAAACCCTGGTTTACAGGGGGTGATCTATAGCAAGGTTATCCAAACACGGTCCTGCTTCGGGAAACCCTGGTTTACAGGGGGTGGTCTATAGCAAGGTTATCCAAACACGGTCCTGCTTCGGGAAACCCTGGTTTACAGGGGGTGGTCTATAGCAAGGTTATCCAAACACGGTCCTGCTTTGGGAAACCCTGGTTTACAGGGGGTGGTCTATAGCAAGGTTATCCAAACACGGTCCTGCTTTGGGAAACCCTGGTTTACAGGGGGTGATCTATAGCAAGGTTATCCAAACACGGTCCTGCTTCGGGAAACCCTGGTTTACAGGGGGTGATCTATAGCAAGGTTATCCAAACACGGTCCTGCTTTGGGAAACCCTGGTTTACAGGGGGTGATCTATAGCAAGGTTATCCAAACACGGTCCTGCTTCGGGAAACCCTGGTTTACAGGGGGTGGTCTATAGCAAGGTTATCCAACCGCGGTCCTGCTTCGGGAAACCCTGGTTTACAGGGGGTGATCTAGGGGTAGATGGATAAAAAAAAAGATGATAAAACTAATAAAACTAATTAAACAAACAAATCTATATCGCCTTCTACGTTGTGATTTGCCGATGTTGAGTAAACTTACCATGTGGTAGCTAAAAGGCTGAATTTTGGGACTACAATAAAAACCCCAAAAATGTTGTCACATACACTGGATAGGAGTAGTGAAATGTGTTGGTAGTACAGGGGCAGCCATGGTAGTACAGCGCCCCTGGAGAAAATGAGGGTTTAGTGCACAGACATATTTAGCTTGTCAGCTCGGCTATTCAAACCAGCGACCTTTCGGTTACTGGCCCAACGCTCTAACCGCTAGGCTACCTGTCACATACAATTAAACAAAATTATTGTTGACTACAATAAACTCATCGTTCCACTAGTTTCAATTCACAATTTAATAAAACTGAATTACATTTGTAATCTATTATATTCATTAAGTGTTGCTTTATTGGGTTCATATTTTGTATAATAACAAAATTATTGCAATCTGAAATAAATATAGATATTTTAATCCACTCTCTTCAAACTTCATTGCTGAAGAGAGCATCAACACCAACTAGATTTTCTTTTTCACATTTTATCCAAGTCAAGACACAGGGGTTTAAAGGCATTGGATTGGGGCACAAATATGGTTGGAGGGAGTTTACCATATTCTTCACATCAGTCCATTACTTAAAAACTACGAAGGGGAATGTATGAGCGCACAGTTTTAGAGAAGGGTAGAGAATTCGACGGCAAGATACACTTGGCAGATGAAGAGAAATACACTTAAGGGCAGTAAAAATCAAATGGTGACCCCCTATGGGCTTTGGAACACTTTCCCCCTCCTTTAAAACACGAGCCTCTTTGGGATTCTGCTTGTGTTGTTGCCAGAGAACAGGGGAGCAGTAACAGCCGTAGTTATACCTCCGCTGAGCTCAAACCGCATTGGCCTGCAGGGAATGAGTGGGGTGCAGGATGAGCAAGGACAGACAGACGACGGAGGAGGAGAGCGGGATAAGAGATGGGTTATAAACATGCAAAAGTTAAGGAACACTACACAAGCTGGCTATAACAACTCAGTTTAATTCCTATGAAATAAAGCCTCTTCACAGTTGGTTTCCACATAGGAACATTGATCTGTCATGACGTTCAATTACATGGCTAGTATGACATTAACAGATTTGATTCACACACAAGGCTTGCACTATGTATAATGTGACTGTGGGTATGAGAAACATGCTTCCTCAGTCATCCAGGATAGCACCTCTATAAAGATAGTTAACATACCATTTGAAAATGCAGGTTTTGTTTACCGGAGTAGAAATTCAATTTATGCTTCTAAAATCTCAAAAAATAAGGATAATAATTTCATAATCAAAGCATTTTCTCGGATCACCTCGTGAGGTTAATATATTCACAAAATAAACAAAGAATAGTCATACGAACAGACAACGTCGAATAGTAACATTGATTTTACGAAGAATGCTACAAAACAAGCCCAGAGAAGTTCTGGAGTTGGAAAAAGTGAGCCATGTGAACATGATGGTTTTGGGTTTGTTCGATACAGGGACACATTCAGAACTACTGCAACACATCTTCACAAAATTCAATGGTTCTGCAGACAAGATTACAAAGTGTAACTACCATGGTTGCATTCCCCTCCAAAAAACATTTTCTTTGTACAAGGATTTTATATCAATATATGAATAAGACATTTAAATACTTGTCAACCCCCTGTAATACATCCCCACCCTTTTCCCAGGACCTCTCACAAACAAAAATACATTATTGAAACTGTACACAAATATTCTGTCCATATGCTGTTCTGTTTCATTGTAAGCAGTTGGTATAGCTTCTATTAAAAAATAGTTCTTGCTGGTTTCATAGATGAACACAAAAAAGCTGACGCACGTAGACTGCTGACGTCACCGTTCTGTAAAAGCGGGTAAAGTGGGTAAATAAATGGATAGAAAGAGGTACGGTGTTGATGCTTGTGAGTCTATTCATGTCTATACATTTTGCGTTTTGCACAATGGCAGAGACACACAGAAGTGGAAAAGAAGCCTCCTCTTCTGCTGCAGTTCTAGGAACAGCCCATAACCACACCACAGCAGTAAGAACCCCCCACCCCCCCCAAAAAAAAGACATGCAGCTGAGGAGTGCTTTATCTGCATTCTGTAGCAGATGCTACTGTCTATCACTTAGCCTCCTTTAGCATAGATTACATTATCTTTCCTAGTGTTAGCTTAGCTCCTGTTAGCCTAGCTATCACGGCAGAGTGGTGCGTCTCATTAAAACAGGGGCCCGGGGCCATCTTCTTGAGGGGGGAAGTGTGTATTGAGCAGCGTCTCCATGTAGGACACGTAGCTGGAGCTGGGCGTGTATCCTTCACCTTGGTTCTGGAAGGGCACGGACCTGGCTGTGTAAGCTTCACCCTGGTCCTGGAAGGGCACGGACCTGACTGTGTAAGCTTCACCCTGGTCCTGGAAGGGCACGGACCTGACTGTGTAAGCTTCACCCTGGTCCTGGAAGGGCACGGACCTGGCTGTGTAAGCTTCACCCTGGTCCTGGAAGGGCACGGCTGGGGAAAGGGGCAGCAGAGGGGCGGCTAGGGCCGACGGGGCTGGGAGAGGATCAGTGAGAGTTGGCATTGGGGTGAGGGTGGGCTCGGAGATGGGTATTGCCAGAGCCTGGGTGAGGGTAAGGGCGCTGATATCAGTGTTGGAGGGACCAGGAGTATGGCTGGGTGTGTGAGGTGTAATACTGTGAGGTACAGGGCCTGTAGCTGGGGGTTGGCATCCGGGGTCCATGGGGGCTTGAGGTGTGGGGTGAGGGGCGGGGAGGCGAGGCCTCTTGGCTGCCTGTGGTTCGTCGCCTGACAGAAGGGCTTCCTGGGTTGGTATTGCCTAGACAGGAAGAGACAGCTGATGGTAAAAATAGTGGCATGGCATCCACATGATCACTTCTTTCCTATGTTGTGCTCCTACACCCTTCAAACCCCTACAACCAGACAGTAAGGATGGATATTTCAGGAGCATCACATAAAATATGCATTTTATAAAAGGGCTCAACACAGCCATGACTGACAACACCACAACGTAGTGTGGAATAACATGATGAATCTCCTCTCCCCAGCCCACCCCTGCCTCCCTCCCTCCCTCCCTCCCCAGCCCACCCCTGCCTCCCCAGCCCACCCCTGCCTCCCTCCCTCACCAGCCCACCCCTGCCTCCCTCCCTCCCCAGCCCACCCCTGCCTCCCTCCCTCCCCAGCCCACCCCTGACTCTCTCCCTCCCCAGCCCACCCCTGACTCTCTCCCTCCCTCCCCAGCCCACCCCTGACTCTCTCCCTCCCTCCCCAGCCCACCCCTGACTCTCTCCCTCCCTCCCCAGCCCACCCCTCCCTCCCTCCCCAGCCCACCCCTGCCTCCCTCCCTCTCTCTCTCCCCAGCCCTAGTGGGTGGGCGTCAGGTGGTCTCGTACCAGACGAGTGCAGACCCTCTTGGGCAGGTCCTGCTCCAGCGAATGGATCTCTGTTTGCTTCAGTAACAGCTGGGACGCATCTTGGAACTCCACCTGAAAAGGGGAGAAGAGATGGAAAGAGAGAACGAGTGGGAGAGTTAATTAAGGGTCATACTCAAAACAACAAAGCCCAGGATTGTCAGGAGGACAAAATCCAGTAACAGAATTTGAAGACACCCTTTGTGCCATGTTGTCTTGGTGTGTGTGACTCTGTTGTGTGGCTCTGCCGTGTCTTGCGGCTCTGTCGTGCATACAAATGTGTATGTGAGAGAGCAGGTGATTAGCCAGCATCATTAGCATGAGAGAGAGTGGGAGTGAGTGAGAGAGCGATGGAGAGAGAACACATACAAGCACAGTGAAACTCTGAGATTAGCGCACACACACACACACCCTCCTCCCCAGTCCCATCCTGTGATTAGAAACACACACACACAGAGGCATAACCATATAGTCACATGCATACTACATCCAGTCAGAGCGACACACATACAATGACATTCTACATGATTCTGTGCTTCTAACTTTGTGGCAACACTTTGGGGAAGGCCCTTTCCTGTTTCAGCATGACAATGCCCCCTTGCACAGAGCGAGGTCCATACAGAAATGGTATGTTGAGATCGGTGTGGAAGAACTTGACTGGCCTGTACAGAGCCCTGACCTCAAACTGACTGAACACTGACTGCGAGACACGCCTAATCGCCCAACATCAGTTGCCTGACCTCACTAATGCTCTTGTGGCTGAATAGAAGCAAGTCCCCGCAGCAATGTTCCAACATCTAGTGGAAAGCCTTCCCAGAAGAGTGGAGGCTGTTATAGCAGCAAAGGGGGGACCAACTCCATATTAATGCCCATGATTTTGGAATGAGATGTTGGACGAACCATGTAGTGTATGTGGGTGTGTGCAATGTGTCTTGTCATATCACGCATCGCCCAGGCTGAGAGT
This sequence comes from Salvelinus namaycush, assembly GCF_016432855.1. NCBI lineage: Eukaryota > Metazoa > Chordata > Actinopteri > Salmoniformes > Salmonidae > Salvelinus > Salvelinus namaycush. The sequence continues at coordinate 8,359,820 of NC_052315.1, forward strand.
GTGGAAGAGCTCACAAGGCTCTGTGTACACACCATGTGTGTTCAGAGGAGTTGTGTTCCTCCAGTACCAGTACCAGGGACTGGGGAGGAGGGTGTCTCCTCTAAGCTTTATACCTCGTAAGCACTCTGTGCGTCGCACCATAAATTCTCCACACGCACCTGCAATGCTAACACTCTCGACTACGTTTGAATGTCCGCTGCAGCAAGATACTGTGCCATAATCTACAAGAGTGCCATCATTTTCAGATAAACACTGTGCTGGAAACACTCAGATAAACACTGTGCTGGAAACACTCAGATAAGCACTGTGCTGGAAACACTCCGATAAGCACTGTGCTGGAAACACTCCGATAAGCACTGTGCTGGAAACACTCCGATAAGCACTGTGCTGGAAACACTCCGATAAGCACTGTGCTGGAAACACTCCGATAAGCACTGTGCTGGAAACACTCCGAATTGCACTGTGCTGGAAACACTCCGAATTGCACTGTGCTGGAAACACTCCGAATTGCACTGTGCTGGAAACACTCAGATAAGCACTGTGCTGGAAACACTCAGATAAGCACTGTGCTGGAAACACTCAGATAAGCACTGTGCTGGAAACACTCAGATAAACACTGTGCTGGAAACACTCAGATAAGCACTGTGCTGGAAACACTCAGATAAACACTGTGCTGGAGGCACTGTGCTGGAAACACTCAGATAAACACTGTGCTGGAGACACTCATAAGCACTGTGCTGGAAACACTCAGATAAACACTCAGATAAGCACTGTGCTGGAAACACTCAGATAAACACTCAGATAAACACTCAGATAAACACTCAGATAAACACTCAGATAAACACTCAGATAAGCACTGTGCTGGAGACACTCCGATAAGCACTGTGCTGGAAACACTCCGATAAGCACTGTGCTGGAAACACTCCGATAAGCACTGTGCTGGAAACACTCCGAATTGCACTGTGCTGGAAACACTCCGAATTGCACTGTGCTGGAAACACTCCGAATTGCACTGTGCTGGAAACACTCCGAATTGCACTGTGCTGGAAACACTCAGATAAGCACTGTGCTGGAAACACTCAGATAAGCACTGTGCTGGAAACACTCAGATAAGCACTGTGCTGGAAACACTCAGATAAACACTGTGCTGGAAACACTCAGATAAGCACTGTGCTGGAAACACTCAGATAAACACTGTGCTGGAGGCACTGTGCTGGAAACACTCAGATAAACACTGTGCTGGAGACACTCATAAGCACTGTGCTGGAAACACTCAGATAAACACTCAGATAAACACTCAGATAAACACTCAGATAAACACTCAGATAAACACTCAGATAAGCACTGTGCTGGAGACACTCCGATAAGCACTGTGCTGGAAACACTCCGATAAGCACTGTGCTGGAAACACTCCGATAAGCACTGTGCTGGAAACACTCCGAATTGCACTGTGCTGGAAACACTCCGAATTGCACTGTGCTGGAAACACTCCGAATTGCACTGTGCTGGAAACACTCCGAATTGCACTGTGCTGGAAACACTCAGATAAGCACTGTGCTGGAAACACTCAGATAAGCACTGTGCTGGAAACACTCAGATAAGCACTGTGCTGGAAACACTCAGATAAGCACTGTGCTGGAAACACTCAGATAAACACTGTGCTGGAAACACTCAGATAAGCACTGTGCTGGAAACACTCAGATAAACACTGTGCTGGAGGCACTGTGCTGGAAACACTCAGATAAGCACTGTGCTGGAAACACTCAGATAAGCACTGTGCTGGAAACACTCAGATAAACACTCAGATAAACACTGTGCTGGAAACACTCAGATAAACACTCAGATGGAAACACTCAGATAAACACTCAGATAAACACTCAGATAAACACTCAGATAAACACTCAGATAAGCACTGTGCTGGAGACACTCAGATAAGCACTGTGCTGGAGACACTCAGATAAGCACTGTGCTGGAGACACTCAGATAAGCACTGTGCTGGAGACACTCAGATAAGCACTGTGCTGGAGACACTCAGATAAGCACTGTGCTGGAGACACTCAGATAAGCACTGTGCTGGAGACACTCAGATAAGCACTGTGCTGGAGACACTCAGATAAGCACTGTGCTGGAGACACTCAGATAAGCACTGTGCTGGAGACACTCAGATAAGCACTGTGCTGGAGACACTCAGATAAGCACTGTGCTGGAGACACTCAGATAAGCACTGTGCTGGAGACACTCAGATAAGCACTGTGCTGGAGACACTCAGATAAGCACTGTGCTGGAGACACTCAGATAAGCACTGTGCTGGAGACACTCAGATAAGCACTGTGCTGGAGACACTCAGATAAGCACTGTGCTGGAGACACTCAGATAAGCACTGTGCTGGAGACACTCATAAGCACTGTGCTGGAGACACTCATAAGCACTGTGCTGGAGACACTCATAAGCACTGTGCTGGAGACACTCAGATAAGCACTGTGCTGGAGACACTCAGATAAGCACTGTGCTGGAGACACTCAGATAAGCACTGTGCTGGAGACACTCAGATAAGCACTGTGCTGGAGACACTCAGATAAGCACTGTGCTGGAGACACTCAGATAAGCACTGTGCTGGAGACACTCAGATAAGCACTGTGCTGGAGACACTCAGATAAGCACTGTGCTGGAAACACTCAGATAAACACTCAGATAAACACTGTGCTGGAAACACTCAGATAAACACTGTGCTGGAAACACTCAGATAAGCACTGTGCTGGAAACACTCAGATAAGCACTGTGCTGGAGACACTCAGATAAACACTGTGCTGGAGACACTCAGATAAACACTGCTGGAAACACTCAGATAAACACTGCTGGAAACACTCAGATAAGCACTGCTGGAAACACTCAGATAAGCACTGTGCTGGAGACACTCATAAGCACTGTGCTGGAGACACTCATAAGCACTGTGCTGGAGACACTCATAAGCACTGTGCTGGAGACACTCATAAGCACTGTGCTGGAGACACTCATAAGCACTGTGCTGGAGACACTCAGATAAGCACTGTGCTGGAAACACTCAGATAAGCACTGTGCTGGAGACACTCAGATAAGCACTGTGCTGGAGACACTCAGATAAGCACTGTGCTGGAGACACTCAGATAAGCACTGTGCTGGAGACACTCAGATAAGCACTGTGCTGGAGACACTCAGATAAGCACTGTGCTGGAGACACTCAGATAAGCACTGTGCTGGAGACACTCAGATAAGCACTGTGCTGGAAACACTCAGATAAGCACTGTGCTGGAAACACTCAGATAAGCACTGTGCTGGAAACACTCAGATAAGCACTGTGCTGGAAACACTCAGATAAACACTCAGATAAGCACTGTGCTGGAAACACTCAGATAAGCACTGTGCTGGAAACACTCAGATAAGCACTGTGCTGGAAACACTCAGATAAGCACTGTGCTGGAAACACTCAGATAAGCACTGTGCTGGAAACACTCAGATAAGCACTGTGCTGGAAACACTCAGATAAACACTGTGCTGGAAACACTCAGATAAACACTGTGCTGGAAACACTCAGATAAACACTGTGCTGGAAACACTCAGATAAGCACTGTGCTGGAAACACTCAGATAAACACTGTGCTGGAAACACTCAGATAAACACTCAGATAAACACTCAGATAAACACTCAGATAAACACTCAGATAAACACTCAGATAAACACTCAGATAAACACTCAGATAAACACTCAGATAAGCACTGTGCTGGAGACACTCAGATAAGCACTGTGCTGGAGACACTCAGATAAGCACTGTGCTGGAGACACTCAGATAAGCACTGTGCTGGAGACACTCAGATAAGCACTGTGCTGGAGACACTCAGATAAGCACTGTGCTGGAAACACTCAGATAAGCACTGTGCTGGAGACACTCAGATAAGCACTGTGCTGGAGACACTCAGATAAGCACTGTGCTGGAGACACTCAGATAAGCACTGTGCTGGAGACACTCAGATAAGCACTGTGCTGGAGACACTCAGATAAGCACTGTGCTGGAGACACTCAGATAAGCACTGTGCTGGAAACACTCAGATAAGCACTGTGCTGGAAACACTCAGATAAACACTGTGCTGGAAACACTCAGATAAACACTCAGATAAGCACTGTGCTGGAAACACTCAGATAAGCACTGTGCTGGAAACACTCAGATAAGCACTGTGCTGGAAACACTCAGATAAGCACTGTGCTGGAAACACTCAGATAAGCACTGTGCTGGAAACACTCAGATAAACACTGTGCTGGAAACACTCAGATAAACACTGTGCTGGAAACACTCAGATAAGCACTGTGCTGGAAACACTCAGATAAACACTCAGATAAGCACTGTGCTGGAAACACTCAGATAAACACTCAGATAAGCACTGTGCTGGAAACACTCAGATAAACACTCAGATAAGCACTGTGCTGGAAACACTCAGATAAGCACTGTGCTGGAAACACTCAGATAAGCACGGTGCTGGAAACACTCAGATAAGCACTGTGCTGGAGACACTCAGATAAGCACTGTGCTGGAGACACTCAGATAAGCACTGTGCTGGAGACACTCAGATAAGCACTGTGCTGGAGACACTCAGATAAGCACGGTGCTGGAAACACTCAGATAAGCACTGTGCTGGAGACACTCAGATAAGCACTGTGCTGGAGACACTCAGATAAGCACTGTGCTGGAGACACTCAGATAAGCACTGTGCTGGAGACACTCAGATAAGCACTGTGCTGGAGACACTCAGATAAGCACTGTGCTGGAGACACTCAGATAAGCACTGTGCTGGAGACACTCAGATAAGCACTGTGCTGGAGACACTCAGATAAGCACTGTGCTGGAGACACTCAGATAAGCACTGTGCTGGAGACACTCAGATAAGCACTGTGCTGGAGACACTCAGATAAGCACTGTGCTGGAGACACTCAGATAAGCACTGTGCTGGAGACACTCAGATAAGCACTGTGCTGGAGACACTCAGATAAGCACTGTGCTGGAGACACTCAGATAAGCACTGTGCTGGAGACACTCAGATAAGCACTGTGCTGGAGACACTCAGATAAGCACTTTGCTGGAAACACTCAGATAAGCACTGTGCTGGAAACACTCAGATAAGCACTGTGCTGGAAACACTCAGATAAGCACTGTGCTGGAAACACTCAGATAAACACTGTGCTGGAAACACTCAGATAAACACTGTGCTGGAAACACTCAGATAAACACTGTGCTGGAGACACTCAGATAAACACTGTGCTGGAAACACTCAGATAAACACTGTGCTGGAAACACTCAGATAAGCACTCAGATAAACACTCAGATAAGCACTGTGCTGGAAACACTCAGATAAACACTGTGCTGGAAACACTCAGATAAACACTGTGCTGGAAACACTCAGATAAACACTCAGATAAACACTGTGCTGGAAACACTCAGATAAACACTGTGCTGGAAACACTCAGATAAACACTGTGCTGGAAACACTCAGATAAACACTGTGCTGGAAACACTCAGATAAACACTGTGCTGGAAACACTCAGATAAACACTGTGCTGGAAACACTCAGATAAACACTGTGCTGGAAACACTCAGATAAGCACTGTGCTGGAGACACTCAGATAAGCACTGTGCTGGAAACACTCAGATAAGCACTGTGCTGGAAACACTCAGATAAGCACTGTGCTGGAAACACTCAGATAAGCACTGTGCTGGAAACACTCAGATAAGCACTGTGCTGGAAACACTCAGATAAGCACTGTGCTGGAAACACTCAGATAAGCACTGTGCTGGAAACACTCAGATAAGCACTGTGCTGGAAACACTCAGATAAGCACTGTGCTGGAGACACTCAGATAAGCACTGTGCTGGAGACACTCAGATAAGCACTGTGCTGGAGACACTCAGATAAGCACTGTGCTGGAAACACTCAGATAAGCACTGTGCTGGAAACACTCAGATAAGCACTGTGCTGGAAACACTCAGATAAGCACTGTGCTGGAAACACTCAGATAAGCACTGTGCTGGAAACACTCAGATAAGCACTGTGCTGGAAACACTCAGATAAGCACTGTGCTGGAAAGTCAAAGTCATCTAAGTTTTGGTGTAAAAAAGGCTTCTGCTGTAGAACCAACTTGGTGCAGGGCTGGGGGTTCAATGTAGATGGAGTGGGCCATTATAAAGACTGCCTAAAGTTGTCATAAGGACATTTTAAGGGAAATAAATAGTTCTTAACCCGCCCATGCATCCTAGAATATATAATGAAAATATACAGTGGCACCACCTTTTTATTTATTTAAAATATATATATATATATTTCACCTTTATTTAACCAGGTAGGCCAGTTGAGAACAAGTTCTCATTTACAACTGCAACATGACCAAGATAAAGCAAAGCAGTGCGACAAACAACCCAGAGTTACACATAAACAAACGTACAGTCAATAACACAATAGAAAATAAAAATAGAAAAATCTATGTACAGTTTGTGCAAATGTAGAAGAGTAGGGAGGTCGGCAATAAATTGGACATAGAGGAGAAATAATTACAATTTAGCATTACCACTGGACTGATAGATGTGCAGATGATGACGTGCAAGTAGAGATACTGGGGTGCAAAAGAGCAAGAGGGTAGGTAATAATATGGGGATGAGGTAGTTGGGTGTGCTATTTACAGATTGGCTGTGTACAGGTACAGTGATCGGTAAGCTGCTCTGACAGCTGATGCTTAAAGTTAGTGAGGGAGATATAAGACTCCAGCTTCAGAGATTTTTGCAATTCGTTCCAGTCATTGGCAGCAGAGAACAGGAAGGAAAGGCGGCCAAAGGAAGTCTTGGCTTTGGGGATGACCAGTGAGATATACCTGCTGGAGCGCTGCTACGGGTGGGTGTTGCTATGGTGACCAGTGAACTGAGAGAAGGCAGGGCTTTACCCAGCAAAGACTTATAGATGACCTGGAGACAGTGGGTTTGGCGACGGATATGTAGTGAGGGCCAGCCAACGAGAGCATTCAGGTCGCAGTGGTGGGTAGTATATGGGGCTTTGGTGACAAAACGGATGGCACTGTGATAGACTGCATCCAGTTTGTTGAGTAGTGTTGGAGGCTATTTTATAAATGACATCGCCGAAGTCGAGGATCGGTAGGATAGTCAGTTTTACGAGGGTATGTTTGGCAGCATGAGTGAAGGATGCTTTGTTGCGAAATAGGAAGCCGATTCCGATTCTAGATTTAATTTTGGATTGGAGATGCTTCATGTGAGTCTTGAAGGAGAGTTTAGTCTTACCAGACACCTAGATATTTGTAGTTGTCTACATATTCTAAGTCCGAACCGTCCAGATTAGTGATGCTAGTCGGGCGGGCGGGTGCGGGCGGGCAGCGATCGGTTGAAGAGCATGCACTTAAAAAAACACCTAGCCCTCTGATATGCACTGTTGACTTTCTGATCACCTAAATCTGTCAGATGTTTTCAAACTTCCAACGTAGTCTCATGTGGAGATGAGCTACATTGATTTGAACACATTTACATAACCAGTCCTTTCAGATCTACAAGGAAGTACACAGGGTGTGCAGGCACTAACATCCCCGGATTCAACCAATCAACTTGACGTTAGTGAACATCTAGTCAAATGTCTATCCAGACTATTTGTATTGCCCCCCCCACTCCCCACTCTCTGTCATCTATGCATAGTCACTTTAATTAACTCTACCTACATGTACATACTACCTCAACTAACCGGTGCCCCCGCACATTGACTCTGTACCGTCACCCCCCGTTATATATTGTTGTTTTTTTACTGCTGTTCTTTAATGACTTGTTACTTTTATCTCTTATCCGTATTCTTTGAAACTGCACTGTTGGTTAGAGGCTTGTAAGTAAGCATTTCACTGTAAGGTCTACACCTGTTGTATTCGGCGCATGTGACTAATACGATTTGATTTAGTACTGGAACACAGGGCTAATGGGCTAGTTGGTTGACAAGGTAGAGTGAAGGGAGTGTACGGGGGGGGGGGGGGGGGGGGGCAACGCTACTCTCACCTGGTAGTACTTGTGCACGTGATCCTTGACATAGGAGGCGTTGAGTGCCTGGCCCTCCATGTTGTGGACCAACATCAGCTTGCCGGTCTCTGGGGGGCCGTTACGAAGACAGTCGTGACTCTGGAGGGAGGGAGAGAACGGAGTGATTGATTTGAGGAACAGGTTAGGATTTGATGCATCTAACATTCACTAGATATGTCATTCTATAGCCACTGCTTTGATTTGTCATTATGTTGTCACTATGTCAACACATATCATGGTCACCTCACCATGGCTAAGATCGACAGACGTGTAGAGAGAGCGAGAGGCTGAGAGAGCGAGAGGCTGAGAGAGCGAGAGGCTGAGAGAGCGAGAGGCTGAGAGAGCGAGAGGCTGAGAGAGCGAGAGGCTGAGAGAGCGAGAGGCTGAGAGAGGGACTCACCACAACGTTCTCGGGGAAAATGTTGTCACAGTAGGAGCCGTCATCATAGTTGACCTCGTAGAAGGTTTGTGAGGTCATGCCAATGATGGTGCAGGGGTAGAACCAGCCATCGATGTTCCGACCAATTACCTTCTGGCCAAGAGAAAACTCCCCCCTTGGCCCCGCCCTTGCCTAGAGAGAGGGAGGAGTGTGAAAATAGAAACTATTTGAATTTAATCTATTGTCATTCTATTTCTATGGTGTTAGAGCAGTTATAAAAAGACAGTGTTATATATTTCATGGCACGTAGTGGACAAAACATCAAGAACACCTGCTCTTTCCATGACGAAGATTGTCCACATGAATGCTATGATCCCTTATTGATGTCACTTGTTAAATCCACTTCAAATCAGTGTAGATGAAGGAGAGGAGGCAGGTTAAAGAAGGATTTTTAAGCCTTGAGACAATTGAGACATGGATTGTGTATGTGTGCCATTCAAAGGGTAAATTGGCAAGACAAAATATTTAAGTGCCTTTGAACGGGGGGGTATGATAGTGGGTGTCAGGCGCAGCGGTTTGTGTCAAGAACTGCAACACTGCTGGGTTTTTCACGCTCAACAGTTTACCGTGTATCAAGAATGATCCACCACCCAAAAGACATCCAGCCAACTTGACAACTGTGGGAAGCATTGGAGCCAACATGGGCCAGCATCCCTGTGGAGCCAACATGGGCCAGCATCCCTGTGGAGCCAACATGGGCCAGCATCCCTGTGGAGCCAACATGGGCCAGCATCCCTGTGGAGCCAACATGGGCCAGCATCCCTGTGGAGCCAACATGGGCCAGCATCCCTGTGGAGCCAACATGGGCCAGCATCCCTGTGGAGCCAACATGGGCCAGCATCCGTGGTACGCTTTCGACACCTTATAGAGTCCATGCCCCGACAAATTGAGGAAGCTGTTCTTAATGTTTTGTACACTCAGTGAGTGTGTGTGATTATATACAGTACCAATCAAAAGTTTGGACTATTTTGGACTACTCATTCAAGGGATTTTCTTAATTTTCCCCCTATTTTCTACATTGTAGAATAAAGACATAACACATATGGAATCATGTAGTAACCAAAAAAAAAGTGTTAAACAACTCAAAATATATTTTATCTTTGAGATTCTTCAAAGTAGCCCCCCTTTGCTTTGATGACATCTTTGCACACTCTTGGCATTCTCTCAACCAGCTTCATGAGGTAGTCAACCGGAATGCATATCAATTAACCGGTGTGCCTTGTTAATTTGTGGAATTTCTTTCTTTCTTAATGAGTTTGAGCCAATCAGTTGTGTTGTGACAAGGTAGGGGTGGTATACAGAAGATAGCCCTATTTGGTAAAAGACCAAGAACAGCTCAAATAAGCAAAAAGAAATGATAGTCCATCATTACTTTAAACACATGGTCAGTCAATCCGGAAAATGTCAAGAAATGTAAAAGTTTCTTCAAGTACAATCGCAAAACCCATCAAGCGCTATGATGAAACTGGCTCACATAAGGACCGCCACAGGAAAGGAAGACCCAGAGTTACCTCTGCTGCAGAGGATAAGTTCATTAGTTGCCAGCCTCAGAAATTGCAGCCCAAATAAATGCTTCACAGAGTTCAAGTAACAGACACATCAACATCAACTGTTCAGAGGAGACTGTGAATCAGGCCTTCGTGGTCAAATTGTTGTGAAGAAACCACCACTAAAGGACACCAATAAGAAGAAGAGACTTGCTTGGGCCAAGAAACATGAGCAATGGAAATTAGACCGGTGGAAATCTGTCCTTTGGTCTGATGAGTCCAAATTTGAGATTTTTGGTTCCAACTGCTGTGTCTTTGTGAGACGCAGAGTAGGTGAACAGATGATCTCTGCATGTGGAGGCCAGGTCATCTGTGGAGGCCAGGTGACCTGGCCTCCACAATCACCCGACCTCAACCCAATTGAGGATGATCTCTGCATGTGTGGTTCCCACTGTGAAGCATGGAGGAGGAGGTGTGATTGTGGTTTGCTGGTGACACTGGTATTTATTTAGAATAAATAAGGCACACTGAACCAGCATGGCTACCACAGCATTCTGCAGCGATACGCCATCCCATCTGGTTTGCGCTTAGTGGAACTATCATTTGTATTTCAAAAAGACAATGACCCAACACACCTCCAGGCCTTGTAAGGGCTATTTGATCAAGAAGGAGAGTGATGGAGTGCTGCATCAGATGAGCTGGCCTCCACAATCACCCAACCTCAATTGAGATGGTTTGGGATGAGTTGGACCACAGAGTGAAGGAAAAGCAGCCAACAAGTGCTCAGCTTGGGAACTTCTTCAAGACTGCTGGAAAAGCATTCCAGGTGAAGCTGGTTGAGAGAATACCAAGAGTGCCTTGACAGCTTTGTACAAAGGGTGGCTACTTTGAAGAATCTCATATTTTGATTCGTTTAACACTTTTTTGGTTACTACATGATGCCATATGTAATATTTAATGTAGAAAATAGTAAAAATAAAAACCATTGAAAGAGTAGGTGTCAACTTTTGACTGGTACTGTATGTTGTACGTATGCATGCATGTATGTATGTACATATGTATGTACAGTGGCTTGCGAAAGTATTCACCCCCCTTGACATTTTCCTATTTTGTTGCCTTACAACCTGGAATTAAAATAGATTTTGGGGGGGTTTGTATCATTTGATTTACACAACATGCCTACCACTTTAAAGATGCAAAATATATTTTTTTGTTAAACAAAAACAAAGACGAAATAAGACAGAAAAACAGAACTTGAGCTTGCATAACTATTCACCCTTATAAAGTCAATACTTTGTAGAGCCACCTTTTGCAGCAATTACAGCTGCAAGTCTCTTAGGGTATGTTCTTTATAAGCTTGACACATCTAGCCACTGGGATTGCTCCAGCTCCTTCAAGTTGGATGGGTTCTGCTGGTGTACAGCAATCTTTAAGTCATACCACATATTCTCAATTGGATTGAGGTCTAAGCTTTGACTAGGCCATTCCAAGACATTTAAATGTTTCCCCTTAAAACCACTCGAGTGTTGCTTTAGCAGTATGCTTAGGGTCATTGTCCTGCTGGAAGGTGAACCTCCGTCCCAGTCTCAAATCTCTGGAAGTCTGAAACAGGTTTCCCTCAAGCATTTCCCTGTATTTAGTGCCATACATCATTCCTTCAATTCTGAACAGTTTCCCAGTCCCTGCCGATGAAAAACATACCCACAGCATGATGCTGCCACCACCATGCTTCACTGGGGGGATGGTGTTTTCGGGGTGATGAGAGGTGTTGGGTTTGCGCCAGCCGTAGGGTTTTCCTTGATGGCCAAAAAGCTCAATTTTAGTCTCATCTGAACAGAGTACCTTCTTCCATGTGTTTGGGGAGTCCCCCACATGCCTTTCGGCAAACACAAAACGTGTTTGCTTATTTTTTCTTTAAGACATGTATTTTTTCTGGCCACTCTTCTGTAAAGCCCAGCTCTGTGGAGTGTATGGCTTAAAGTGGTCCTATGGACAGATACTCCAATCTCTGCTGTGGAGCTTTGCAGCTCCTTCAGGTTTATCTTTGGTCTCTTTGTTGCCTCTCTGATTAATGCCCTCCTTGCCTGGTCTGCGAGTTTTGGTGGGCGGCCCTCTCTTGGCAGATTTGTTGAGGTGCCATATTCTTTCCATGTTTTAATAATGGATTTAGTGGTGCTCTGTGGGATGTTCAAAGTTTCTGATATTTTTTTATAAGCCAACCCTGATCTGTAGTTCTCCACAACTTTGTCCCTGACCTGTTTGGAGAGCTCCTTGGTCTTCATGGTGCAATCATGATCTTCATGGAGATCATGTGACAAATAAAGTTCACCTGTGTGCAATCTAACTAATTATGTGACTTCTGAAGGTAATTGGTTGCACCAGATCTTATTTAGGGGCTTCATAGCAAAGGGGGTGAATACATATGCATGTACCACTTTTCTGTTTTTTATTTTTTAGAATTCTTTGAAACAAGTTATTTTTTTCATTTCACTTCACCAATTTGGACTATTTTGTGTATGTCCATTACATGAAATCCAAATACAATCTAACTTTAAATGGATTATTAATGCAACAAAATAGGAGAAACGCCAAGCGGGATGAATACGGGATGAATACTTTTGCAAGGCACTGTACATTCAGAATATAATTCTCAGATAAAAAGGAACCAAGTTGTACATTTACCAAAGATTCAAGAATCTTTGCTAGACAAGAAACCCAAGACATGGCATGATAATGATGAAGAACACTAGTGTCCCCAACCTTATGGAGTAGCAGCCACCGTCATAGGAGCTCAATCGCACAAGTGAATGAATCTTTGCAGATTTCACTCGTTGCTTTGAAAATACAGTATTTGTCAAATAAATACAAAAGTTATTTATTTGAGTTCATGTTGGAATTGCAGAAGCTTTTCTACATATACAGTGCATTTGGAAAGTATTCAGACCCCTTGACTTTTTTCACATTCTGTTACAGCCTTATTCTAAAAGGGATTACATTGATGAGGGGAAAAACAATCTACACACAATACCCCATACTGACAAAGCAAAAACAGGTTTAGACATTTTTGCTAATTAATAAAAAACAAAATCACATTTACACAAGTATTCAGACCCTTTACTCTGTACTTTGTTGAAGCACCTTTCGCATCGATTACACCCCCGAGTCTTCTTGGGTATGATGCTACAAGCTTGGCACACCTGTATTTGGGGAGTTTCTCCCATTCTTCTCTACAGATAATCTCAAGCTCTGTCAGGTTGGATGGGGAGTGTTGCTGCACAGCTATTTTCAGGTCTCTCCAGAGATGTTCGATTGGGTTCAAGTCCGGTCTCTGGCTGGACCACTCAAGGATATTCAGAGACTTTTCTCGAAGCCACTCCTGCATTGTCTTGCCTGTGTGTTTAGGGTCATTATCCTGTTGGAAGGCTAACCATTGCCCTAGTCGGAGGTCCTGAGCACTCTGGAGCAGGTTTTCATCAAGGATCTCCCTGTACTTTGCTCCGTTCATCTTTCCCTGTGAGTGAGAGGTGCTTCTGAGCACGCAGCACTCAGAGAAGGGAAAAACGGCCACTGGCAGCAAAAGGCATGGATTTGTTGGGGATGCATTACAGCCACACAAAGGGGATGCCGCTGGGAAATGTGAGGCGTTATCATGTGCAAAGCTCATGCTTTTCAAATCATCATTAGAGTCGCATCATGCAGCCTTAAAATATATAACAAATCTAAACATATAGCCCAACATTAGTAAAACAACTAAAGTTACATTAATAACGTTAAATTAATCATATAGGAGTACCTATTTCTTTGTTAACCGCTCAACACAGAATAGCTGCATGGGAACACTCCCTCAAATCATTTGGAGAAAATAGCCTTTCTATTTTATTCAGCTTTGTTCAATTGTATTGTTCTTACTATAAAATAATATAAAATAATGCCATGGAATCTAACCAAATCTTATCTGCTCAATGAACTAGTGTAGCCCACAGCCATATGGCATAGCATAACATAAGAGTACGCTATTCTGTTCTTCTGAAATAGACTACATTTTCTTTAGACCTGTCTAAAATAAATAATGGATTCATTGTGAAGGTGTAGGCTATATAACAAGGATTTATTAGATATTTTAAAATGTAGACGTTCCAAAGGTCTGCATCAGTGGCTTGTAGGAAGCCAGGCGACGCTAAATGTGTTTGTCAATTACCGTGAGAACGACAGTAATTTGCTTGACAATCACCGGCTGACGATATTTCGTGACCGCCACAGTCCTAGCCACCACCATGGTGCCGTGACCGCCACAGTCCTAGCCACCACCACAGTCCTAGCCACCACCATGGTGCCGTGACCGCCACAGTCCTAGCCACCACCACAGTCCTAGCCACCACCATGGTGCCGTGACCGCCACAGTCCTAGCCACCACCACAGTCCTAGCCACCACCATGGTGCCGTGACCACCACAGTCCTAGCCACCACCACAGTCCTAGCCACCACCATGGTGCCGTGACCACCACAGTCCTAGCCACCACCATGGTGCCGTGACGCCACAGTCCTAGCCACCACCATGGTGCCGTGACCGCCACAGTCCTAGCCACCACCATGGTGCCGTGACCGCCACAGTCCTAGCCACCACCATGGTGCCGTGACCGCCACAGTCCTAGCCACCACCATGGTGCCGTGACCACCACAGTCCTAGCCACCACCACAGTCCTAGCCACCACCATGGTGCCGTGACCGCCACAGTCCTAGCCACCACCATGGTGCCGTGACCGCCACAGTCCTAGCCACCACCATGGTGCCGTGACCGCCACAGTCCTAGCCACCACCATGGTGCCGTGACCGCCACAGTCCTAGCCACCACCATGGTGCCGTGACCGCCACAGTCCTAGCCACCACCATGGTGCCGTGACCGCCACAGTCCTAGCCACCACCATGGTGCCGTGACCGCCACAGTCCTAGCCACCACCATGGTGCCGTGACCGCCACAGTCCTAGCCACCACCATGGTGCCGTGACCGCCACAGTCCTAGCCACCACCATGGTGCCGTGACCGCCACAGTCCTAGCCACCACCATGGTGCCGTGACCGCCACAGTCCTAGCCACCACCATGGTGCCGTGACCGCCACAGTCCTAGCCACCACCATGGTGCCGTGGCCGCCACAGTCCTAGCCACCACCATGGTGCCGTGGCCGCCACAGTCCTAGCCACCACCATGGTGCCGTGGCCGCCACAGTCCTAGCCACCACCATGGTGCCGTGGCCGCCACAGTCCTAGCCACCACCATGGTGCCAGGTTTCCTCCAGACGTGACGCTTGGCATTCAGGCCAAAGAGTTCAATCTTGGTTTCATCAGACCAGAGAATCTTGTTTCTCATGGTCGGAGAGTCTTTAGGTGCCTTTTTGGCAAACTCCAAGCGGCTGTCATGTGCCTTTTACTGAGGAGTGGCTTCCATCTGGCCACTCTACCATGAAGGCCTGATTGGGGGAGTGGTGGAGTGCTGCAGAGATGTTTGTCTAACTTTATTAGCCACTAATTTTCACACCATAAACTCAATTATTTGATCAGTTAAGTTGACTGTTGCTCAACATTTCTCTGGCTAGCTAACGGAGAATTCATTCCAGCTAGCAAGATATTTAACAACGCTAACAATGCTTGTTCCACCACACTTTCTCCCTCACCTCAAACTTTCCAAATGCCAGTAGTTTTTTGGTTACAGCTCATGAAGTATGCTTCATCACCTTCTCACCCCAGTCTCCGTGGTCAGGCTTCTCGCCTACCTCTTCGTTATCGTTCAAGGGAGGCGCTGCTGTAACTGGCAAACTGCCTTTCCACTCTCCTGCTGTCTTGGTACCTTATAGACAGGTGTGCCTTTTCAAATCTTGTCCAAACAATTGAATTTAACACAAGTGGACTCCAATCAAGTTGTAAACATGTAAATAAGGGATATTCTTTTTAATACATTTGCAAACATTTCTAAAAACCGTTTCTCACCGTCAACAATATGGGTTATTGTGTGTAGATCGATGAGAAAGAAAATACATTTAATCCATTTTAGAATAAGGCTGTAACGTAACAAAATATGGAAAAAGGGAAGGGTCTGAATACTTTCCAAATGCACTGTACATAGTACAGACTCCTGGCCATTGCATAGATAGAAGGCTTCATCAGAAAATCGTACAGCTTAACAGTGCAGCTAACACTTATCTTGATATCATACATCATTATTATACCGATTATTTTGCTGCTGTTTAACGTTGCATGTAGAAATGTGGCGAATAGACAGAATTTTTCATTCTACATGCCAGAGAAGCATGCATGTTCTGCATAACCTATGAATACCTGAACCTTATACAATGTTGTGCCCCTACTGTACCTTGTGATTGGTCTTCTTATGCTTGTGGCAGGTGACAGACACCACGTAGGGCCAATCAGCTGGCTTCATGAGCACACCGGCGATGTGGGCGCAGGTGACGTGGAAGGAGGTGGAGCAGTTGTCGTGGGAACACTGGATACACGCCCCGCACATCTGCTTGGTGTTCTTGTGGCAGTACACACACTTCTGCAATACCAGAGAGGTGTGGTAGAATCAACACATTAGATTTGTCTGTGTCTAAAGGCAATATCACTTTTCTATACACTATTGTCAGAGAAAAAAAAAAACATTTCAGGAGTAGGTTTGTAAAAATCAGTTGGTTAACTGAGATATTTGATACAGTATGAACAGTTTACTCGTTGCAGTGTTTCCCCTATATGCATTAGCAGCGGCGTTGCTCCCTCTGCATCAATCCATCTCATTCTCTGTCGGTCCTTCTTCAGTTGTTTTAATCTTCCTTCCGCCCACCTCTCCTTCACTTTCAATTTGATTTTTCTAACTCCCCTCTCTATTTCTCACCATCCCTCCTTTCCTTTTCCCCACTCTTTCAACCCCTTCCTGCAGGTCTCTCCGCCTCAAAGCCCTCCATAGGGCCCTGGCTCTGAGGTATGTCAGCGGCCCCACAGTCTCCCGATTTTAATATTTTCCACTGGCCAGAATCACGAGATGGACTCCACAGACGGAACGAACCAAAGGGTAGCACGGGGGGGAGATTTATTTATCTGTTTGTTTGCTAATTTCCCTTTTTTCCTTCAGACATTGCCGGCTGGGGTAAAGCCATTACATAACATTTCCTCCGAGTTTTTTTGTTTCAATTGTAAAGTAAACTTTATAAAAAATTAAAACAAACGAGGCAGACAGAATTCTCAAAAATGTTAGGGTTGGGGCCAAACATTCTAGAAAGTTTTTTGTAGCTAAGGAGCATAAATTGGAGTAGAAGTGCTCACCAGTCTCTGCACTAATAAATGAATCTTCGCAAAGTGTCCCATTCGCCTTGGGATATATAGTGACTATTTTACATGAGAGGAAAAACTAAAAAAGGTACCGTGGTGTTCTTTGAGGGTTTGTGCTGCGTTCCAATTAGTTTAAACCTTTCCATGTATCCCAGAACTTTCAAAAAGGAGGACAGAATGAATCACTTTTCTGAATAAAAGCAAATATCAACGGGTTAGGACAAAACATGTACCATAGAGACAGGCCCAGTCATCCAATCATTAAGAGGGTGGGACGATTTTTCACAGCCTTTGGAAACGCGGCTTTGACAGCGGGTGGATGTAAATTATTCAAAAGACAGTCCTCACTTCCTTTCATAGATTACAACATTACTTGTAGATTTGTGACAATGCCACTGAAAAGGCTGTGCAATTGACTCTGAAATCTATTTGGATTAAGCGAGGGATAAAAGTAGGGAAGAAAGCAGTTTGTTCAGCAGCGCGGCAGCGATGGGAAATTGCCTCCTGCCAGCAGGATCAATGCAGATCATTTAGCGCAGTGAGAAATTACTCCTGATTTATTCAGACAGTTTTGCATCTATTATTCACCAAAGTTCTCCTGCTCCTCGGACCGCAAACACACAATCCATCCAGGAGGAGGAGAGGGACAGAACAGATGGAGGGTAGAAAACGGAGTGACAGAGAGAGAGGACAGACTATAGAACGAGCGATAGAGAATGAGCACGAGAGAGCGAGACGGAGAATGAGAAAGCGAGAAGAGACACCAAGAAGGAGAAAGGAGAGAGAGAAGAGGTACACTCAGAACCAATAAAGTCAAGCAGCAGACACTAACTGAGGAGTCCATAAACACAAACAACTTCTGGCAAAATGTAAATAAATAAAAATCTAAACGAGGAATTAGCGATACAAAATGGTGACATATGGACAGCCCATTTTAACACGCTACAACACCATTCAAATGGATGCAAACGCAGAACAATGCCAAATTCATGAGAAGTTGAATGGCGCAATAAAGGACAATCAAAATCCATTGGACTCCTCAATTCCTGACCAGGAGCTCTATAAGAAACTTCAGGCCTGGCGGCATCCTAAATGAGATGCTCGAATTCACTAGAAATGGCTATATTAAAACGGTTTAATTTGATACTGAGTGTAGGTTACTTCCTTGACATCAAGGACACACAACCCCAATCTTTAAGAACGGAGACAAATTTGACCCTAACAATTAGAGGCATTTGTGTAAACAGTAACCTGGAAAGTATTATAGTAGTATTATAAATGTAAGAGTTGTAAAATGTCTTTAAAAACACCATGTCTTGAGTAAAAGCCAAATTGGATTTATACCAAAACATCGCACGACCGATCATACAGTCGGAAGTTTACATACACCTTAGCCAAATACATTTAAACTCAGTTTCTCACAATTCCTGACATTTAATACTAGTAAAAATTCCCTGTTTTAGGTCAGTTAGGATCACCACTTTATTTTAAGAATGTGAAATGTCAGAATAATAGTAGTGATTTATTTCTTTCATCACATTCCCAGTGGGTCAGAAGTTTACACACTCAATTAGTATTTTGTAGCATTGCCTTTAAAATGTTTAACTTGGGTCAAATGTTTCAGGTAGCCTTCCACAAGCTTCCCACAATAAGTTGGGTGAATTTTGGCCCATTCCTCCTGACAGAGCTGGTGTAACTGAGTCAGGTTTGTAGGCCTCCTTGTTCGCCCACAAATTTTCCATAGGATTTGAGGTCAGGGCTTCGTGATGGCCACTCCAATACCTTGACTTTGTTGTCCTTATCCATTTTGCCACAACTTTGGGAGTATGCTTGGGGTCATTGTCCATCCGGAAGACCCATTTGCGACCAAGCTTTAACGTCTTGAGATGTTGCGTCAATATATCCACATAATTTTCCTGCCTCATGATGCCATCTATTTTGTGAAGTGCACCAGTCCCTCCTGCAGCAAAGCACCCCCACAACATGATGCTGCCACCCCCGTGCTTCACAGTTGGGATGGTGTTCTTCGGCTTGCAAGCCTCCCCCTTTTTCCACCAAACATGACAATGGTCATTATGGCCAAACAGTTCTATTTTTGTTTCATCAGACCAGAGGACATTTCTCCAAAAGGTACGATCTTTGTCCCCATGTGCAGTTGCAAACTGTAGTCTGGCTTTTTTTATGGCGGTTTTAGAGCAGTGGCTTCTTCCTTGCTGGGTGGCCTTTCAGGTTATGTCGATATAGGACTCGTTTTACTGTACGGTACTTTTGTACCCGTTTTCTCCAGCATCTTCACAAGGTCCTTTGCTGTTGTCCTTTGCTGTTGTTCTGGGATTGATTTGCACTTTTCCCATCAGAGTACGTTCATCTCTAGGAGACAAAATGTGACTCCTTCCTGAGCGGTATGACGGCTGCATGGTCCCATGTTGTTTATACTTGCGTACTATTGTTTGTACAGATGAACGTGGTATCTTCAGGCGTTTGGAAATTGCTCCCAAGGATGAACCAGATTTATTATTATTTTTATTTTCCCATGATGTAAGCATGGTAGGCCTTGAAGGTAGGCCTTGAAATACATCCACAGGTACACCTCCAATTGACTGATGTCAATGATGTCAATTAGCCTATCAGAACTTCTAAAGCCATGACATTATTTTCTGGAACTTTCCAAGCTGTTTAAAGGCACAGTCAACTTAGTGTATGTAAACTTCTGACCCACTGGAATTGTGATACAGTGAAATAATCTGTCTGTAAACAATTGTTGGAAAAATTACTTGTCATGCACAAAGTAGTAGAGTCCTAACCGACTTGCCAAAAGTATAGTTTGTTAACAAGACATTTGTGGAGTGGTTGAAAAACGAGTTAATGACTCCAACCTAAGGGTATCAATGTATACTGGCAATACATGCAGCAACCCTTCGCCAGGGTTGCAATCTGAGCCCTGCACTC
This sequence comes from Salvelinus namaycush, assembly GCF_016432855.1. NCBI lineage: Eukaryota > Metazoa > Chordata > Actinopteri > Salmoniformes > Salmonidae > Salvelinus > Salvelinus namaycush. Next base: position 8,380,095 of record NC_052315.1, read on the forward strand.
TTCAATATTTACATCAACGAATTGGCCACTATTCTAGAAAAATCCTCAGCCCCTGGTGTTAGTCTTCACAAGTCAGATGTTAAATGTCTGCTCTTCGCAGATAACCTGTGCCTGCTGTCACTCACAGCAGAGCCTGGACCTGCTGGAGCAGTACTGCCAGACCTGGGCCCTGGCCATAAACCCCAAAAAGACTAAAACAATGATTTTCCAGAGAAGATCCAGATCTCAGGGAATTAGATCAAAGTTCTCAATTGGTACAACATATATAGAGTACTGCACTCACTACAATTACTTAGGTTTAAAAATAAACTCAACTGGATACATAAATGAGTCAGTGAATGAACTGAGAGCGATGCACTAAGGGCATTCTATGCCATTAAAAAACGAATTCAATGTGTCATAGAGAGAGAGAAGTGACCAAGGAAAGTGAGACAGTGAGAGAGAAAGAGGGAGAATGAGATATGGGAGTGGGAGAAGATAGGTAAGCATGTGATGGAAAGAGTGTGAGACCAGGGAGAGTAGTTACAGTTTAGGAGCATGTTAGGGGGTGCATAGGCCTAATCCTAGCCAATCCAGCCTCCTGGCTGGCATTTTGAGGCTCCTCAATACAAGGGAGGTCAAAAGGTTTTTGTGTGTCTGGCTGAAATGGCTGTGTTAATGCGTCGACAATATATAAAACAACACAAAAAAACAATGGACCAGGGCGCTGTTCATTAGGGAAAACATTTTAAAAGGATTCACAAAAAGTGTTTCTTATTGGACAACTCCAGGTAGTCCCTCGGCATTAGTTATTTTGTCTACTGTTTGGTATGTAATAAACATGACCCAGTGAGTTTGCCTCCCTCCCTCTCCACTCACCAGACTCTTCCTGCTATCGGGGATGGCGCTGATGTCCACCGGCTCCCTTGCGATGGCGTTGACGAAGCGAGCCTCCGCCACGGCGATGGCACAGATCACATGGACCCACCTGGTAGAGAGGAGAGGACACACAAATCGACGTGCGCCCCCGACTGTTCACAACACCTAGGGTCACGATGCCAGTATCAAGTAGGGCTATGATGATGATAGAATGTTTTTTTTGGGGGGGGGGGGGGGGGGGGTGTTAACTCGAAATGACACAACGACAAGGTTCCAGTTTAACAAAGTTTACTCTACTATATGAACACACTACAAGGTAGCCATTACACTCCAGGCTAGGTCCAACAACGACTAAACTTCCTGCGCATGCGCACTCTTGACTGAGTGATAGCCCCGTAATAACAGAAATATAGGGATACTTAAAACATGAACTTAACAATCTCCCCCTTTTCTTTAAAGACAAATAAAACATCAACAACATAATTAAATGTCCAAGTATTATTCAAGATCCCCATTACAAATGGGTTGTGTGACAGTTCTTATTTGTATTACTCAAGCTGCCACTTTCCATTACTGAGAGCCTGTAGGAGCGAGAGCCTGTAGGAGCACAAGACCGGATGCTCCTTTTTTAGTCAGACAGTCAGCAAGCTGTTCCTTTGTGGTCTACCACAGAATCCGCTGGATTCTCTGTGCTTGAATAAGTTCCTTGATGCTGCTAATCTCAAAGTCTTTTCTCTGTGACAGACTTGGTTGACTTCACAGCATCAACTAATGAGTAGTTGTCAGTGACACAAACTACAGGTAGGAAGTGCCGTTTTGTCCCACCAGTGATAACCTAGCGAAGCATCACAGAAGACAACTAGTTTCAAAGAGTCATCTTTTCCAACATGCTGAAACTTTAAAGTCACTTGTTGTGATTTCAGTTTACGAACAACTTTGTTTGCCTCATGAATGGTTTGTACAGTGGCGTGTTTTGTGTTAGATGCCAAGTTGCAACCATCAAACCAGGTCTACTCTGTCTCGCAGCCCATAAAATTTGTCCCATCTTTGACCTCAATTGACCAGCTTCAATTCCACAGAGGGGAATTCCTTTGTACGGCTCTTGAAGAATCCATGTGGATGGGTTGAAGATTCTTGATATAGCTCTCCTGTTGCATCAGTATTTTTCCATCAACTGTAATAAACTCTATGCCAACATAACAAAAATGATCATGCTCCTCACGGCCAACCTAGAAAACAGCTTTGAGGTTTGGAATCACAGTTGAAGCAAAGGTCTGTGAGCCACCCCAGATAAAGTCATCAACATGACAGGCAAGTACTCCAGTCACATTGCAGTCTTGATCAAGCCAATAGAAGACTGCAGGATCCACTTGTGACATTTTTCCACCTGTATTCAGCATTGTTGCCTTGACTTTGTTGTACCAGTAGAGTGATCCATCTGCCAGTCCATACACACACTTTTTTATTTTCCACAGTGTTCCTTCACTTTTAGCTTCGGGCGGAGGTCGGATGTGAATGTCCCTTGACAGCTCTGTTCCCTGCAAAAATCCAGATTTGATGTCTATGGAATTAAGTTTCCATTTTTTCTGGCAGATTACTGACATCAGCAATCTGAGTGACTCTGAGGCGCATGTCGGTGAGTCTTTTGGGAGTTCTTTAGCAGCCAGCTCCTCAAAACCTCTAGCCACTAGACGTGCTTTGGGCACTATTCCAGTTAAGGATTCTTTAAGGGTACACACCCACCTTGTTGAGACGCACTTTTGGCCAATGTCTTTGACTTCCTCAAACACTCCATTTTTCCTCCAATTACTGAGCTCATCTAGCTTAGCTGAGTCAAATGACACGTCCTTTGTTTCAAGTACATCATCATTTTGAATGTCATTCTGTTTTTCTCGATTTTCCATTGGTTCAATTCTGATATTATCTACAAGTGGCAGGTCAGCTGACCCTGTTGTACCAGAAAGTGTAGCTGGTTCAGAGTACTGCAAGTTGTACCAGTTCTTGTGTTTTGCTTTTCCTGCTCGTCCAATGACGGTTGCTGTATGTGGAATACCACTTTCTCTGTCCGTGTATTTAACAGTTTGTCCAGTTTTCAGATTGGAACAACCATGTTCTCTTAACACATGTGGCTGTTGAATGTTTTCCTCATTTGAACGCTCAACAGTATTACCTGTGGCATGGTTGAAGGTCTCTGCTCCATTTCCTGTGTTAGTTTCGGTGTCCATATCATCGGATGCGACATCTGGTAGGTTTGTGTCTGTTACTGTGTCCTTTTTGTCATTTTCATTAGGAGACTGATTCTCAGCAACAGCCCCTCTATCTTGTTGATCATTTACTTTCCGCAATCTTGAGTGATGCACCCTGACAATCATGCCTCCGTGCCTCACAAATATCACCACACCATCTTGACCAATGACTACTCCCGGTCCTTTCCACTCTTGACAGTCAACTCGTTTGTAGTACACTTTGTTTCCAGTTTCGTACTTCTCATCATCATTATTCCCCGAACTGCTGAGTAACTTCTGAAGTCTGTTAACTGTATCATGTCCAAACTGTTTGTAAAGCTTTAACAATACTTTGTGTTTTTCTTTAGTGCTCATGTTCTCTGTGACTGTCAGAATCTTCATGTGCTCTGTGTCAGTCAGAATCTCATTTTTGCATGGACTCTGTGTGATGTCTTTGTCTAAAATGTTTACACAATAGTGGCCTGAGGTAGTAAGTTCAAGAGTCACTGGTTGTTTAAACATCACTGCCTTGTCATTTTTTATGTCTAGTACAGCCTCTGCCTTCTTGAGGGAAGCTTTGCTTAATAGTAAGGGGATATCTGTAGGGACCACCTCTGTTTCAATGTGACACTTAGTCTGACCAATTTTTGCTGGTATCTTAACTCTCTTGGTAGAATGGACAATTCTCCCGTCTCCAAATTTGAAAGCTCTGTTGCTTGGTGTGTCAATCATATTTTGTACTTCTTTCATATTTAGTTCACTGACATAGCTATCAAGCCATTTTGCACCACACACTGTCCGTGTACATGCAGTATCAATCACAGCAGATCCTAAGGATTCAACTATAAAAATCTCAGTATCAGAAGCAGATTCATTTGAAAACAGTGTAATGTTACACTGCTCTATCTCTGTGTTTACATTTTCCTCTGTTAGTTTAACTTGTTCATTTTTATGAGGACAGTCTTTAACCCAATGGTAAGTGCTTTGACAAATTGCACATTTCGATCTCCTTCCATATTTGTCCAGTGGATTTGTGCCGGGAAATGGCGCCCTCTTCTGGTTGTCTTGAGAATGTGACTTGTTGGCGCCTTTTCTGTGCTGCTCGGTGTAATATGCTGCGTCACTCACTTGCATTCCATCTGTTATTGGCGCGACAGACGTCACCTCACCAAATATTCTTTTTAGTGCCGACTTCATAGATGCAAAAGTCAGCACAGTACAAGCAGTCAAAGCCAACTGTTTCTCCCTACCATCTAGACAAGCAGTGTCTAGCAACTTGAAAGCTAACACTGCATCTGGGAGAACCATGTCGTACTTGCGCATTCTATTGTACCTCTGTTCGAAATCAATGATGTAGTCTGCCATTGCAACCGAAATATCTCTCGTAACACTGTCAAAGTTTGAATATGCCTCGTAGGCACGGTCTTTCTCTTCTTTGCGAAATACAGAATCCAGTGTTGTGATCAAAGTTCCCATACCGTCATCCTTGTTCAAATCCTCAACGGATATTTCCAGTGCTGTATCTCTCGCTCTTCCCTCGAGCGATAATACCACCGCAAGTGCTTGCTTTTTCGCGTCCAGATTAGTAACGCGTGTCCAGATTCCCAGTTCATTTTTCCAACTTTCGTACGACCTCTTCTCGTCGAAGCGAGGTGGCACGTTGTAGTTAGAAACCATCCTCTGCTACCAATGTTAACTCGAAATGACACAACGACAAGGTTCCAGTTTAACAAAGTTTACTCTACTATATGAACACACTACAAGGTAGCCATTACACTCCAGGCTAGGTCCAACAACGACTAAACTTCCTGCGCATGCGCACTCTTGACTGAGTGATAGCCCCGTAATAACAGAAATATAGGGATACTTAAAACATGAACTTAACAGGGGGGAGATAGTCCCAGTGTCACGTGTTTATTTCTGAGCTACACACTATGATACTGGTATGGTGACAACACTACACACAGTGAATGTCATAAGTAATGCATTTTAAAGTAACATAGCGGTATTCCAGTGGTATTAAGAAGGTAGGAAAGGCCACTGACCGGTTGTCTGTGGTCATCTTCAGAGCCCCTCCCCGTAAGTTACACAGACAGCAGTCCTGTGAGAACACAAACACAGAGGTCAGGATGTGGGGTAGGCAGTGGGCACAGACCCGGGGGGATTCACAAAATGTGCGACTTAAGATATCCTCAGCCAAAACGAATGACAGACTTGAGTTATTTTAGATTCATTTGGACTATTCTGAGGAAGTGTGTACTGGCTTCAAAATTCTCAAAATTGACAAACGGTACTATTGCTGCCTTTTCCTCGTTTTTAAGGGAAGGTCCCTACTGTTGACCAATCACAGACGAAAGGACGTACTGTTGACCAATCACAGACGAAAGGACGTACTGTTTCAGAGTGACCGATGTTCCCACATATACGTTTCCAAAACGTTGAACAGATGGTCAATAGAGAAAGCCCAGCGGTTTCAGTCTGTAGGAACTTGTTTCAGGTGAAGGCATTGTGTTGAGTGAGGGACTCACCGCTGTCCAGGCGAGCGCTGTACATCGCGAACACATCCAGGACTGATTGTGTACCGTGTCCAGACTAACACCATAACAACCTGGAGAGAGAGAGAGAGAGAGAGGAGAGAAGTCAAGAGAGAGGAGAAGTGAAGAGGGAGGAGAGAGAGGAGAATGTAACTTAACTAGGCAAGTCAGTGAAGAACAAGATAAAATGAATCTTCTGGTCTGCCTTCTACACTTAGTGGTACTGAATCTACTGAGCCATGGGAAAAGGACTCCATTAATGAAAGCACATCCTCCATTCTCATACAAAAATATCTTCTTAAAAATCCTCACATCTACATGTCATTGGTTGTTCTGCAGTAGTCCCTTATTAGGCACCAAAATATATTATTTATTTCATAGCATTTACATCAACTACGCACAACCTTCCATTTTATTGCATGACATAAGTATTTGATCACCTACCAACCAACCAAGAATTCCGGCTCTCACAGACCTGTTAGTTTTTCTTTAAGAAGCCCTCCTGTTCTCCACTCATTACCTGTATTAACTGCACCTGTTTGAACTCGTTACCTGTATAAAAGACACCTGTCCACACACTCAATCAAACAGACTCCAACCTCTCCACAATGGCCAAGACCAGAGAGCTGTGTAAGGACATCAGGGATACAATTGTAGACCTGCACAAGGCTGGGATGGGCTACAGGACAATAGGCAAGCAGCTTGGTGAGAAGGCAACAACTGTTGGTGCAATTATTAGAAAATGGAAGAAGTTCAAGATGACGGTCAATCACCCTCGGTCTGGAGCTCCATGCAAGATCTCACCTCGTGGGGGCATCAATGATCATGAGGAAGGTGAGGGATCAGCCCAGAACTACACGGCAGGACCTGGTCAATGACCTGAAGAGAGCAGGGACCACAGTCTCAAAGAAAACCATTAGTAACACACTACGCCATCATGGATTAAAATCCTGCAGCGCACGCAAGGTCCCCCTGCTCAAGCCAGCGCATGTCCAGGCCCGTCTGAAGTTTGCCAATGACCATCTGGATGATCCAGAGGAGGAATGGGAGAAGGTCATGTGGTCTGATGAGACAAAAATAGAGCTTTTTGGTCTAAACTCCACTCACTGTGTTTGGAGGAAGAAGAAGGATGAGTACAACCCCAAGAACACCATCCCAACCGTGAAGCATGGAGGTGGAAACATCATTCTTTGGGGATGCTTTTCTGCAAAGGGGACAAGACGACTGCACCGTATTGAGGGGTGGATGGATGGGGCCATGTATCGCGAGATCTTGGCCAACAACCTCCTTCCCTCAGTAAGAGCATTGAAGATGGGTCGTGGCTGGGTCTTCCAGCATGACAACGACCCGAAACACACAGCCAGGGCAACTAAGGAGTGGCTCCGTAAGAAGCATCTCAAGGTCCTGGAGTGGCCTAGCCAGTCTCCAGACCTGAACCCAATAGAAAATCTTTGGAAGGAGCTGAAAGTCCGTATTGCCCAGCGACAGCCCCGAAACCTGAAGGATCTGGAGAAGGTCTGTATGGAGGAGTGGGCCAAAATCCCTGCTGCAGTGTGTGCAAACCTGGTCAAGAACTACAGGAAACATATGATCTCTGTAATTGCAAACAAAGGTTTCTGTACCAAATATTAACTTCTGCTTTTCTGATGTATCAAATACTTATGTCATGCAATAAAATGCAAATTAATTACTTAAAAATCATACAATGTAATTTTCGGGATTTTTGTTTTAGATTCCGCCTCTCACAGTTGAAGTGAGACCTCTACATGCTTTGTAAGTAGGAAAACCTGCAAAATTGGCAGTGTATCAAATACTTCTTCTCTCCACTGTATATATATTTTTACACCTATTTAATCTTTATTTAACTAGGCAAGTCAGTTAAGAACATATTCTTATTTTCAATGACCTTACAGTTAACTAGTCCAACGCTCTAACCACCTGATTACATTGCACTCCACGAGGAGCCTGCCTGTTACGCGAATGCAATAGAAGCCAAGGTAAGTTGCTAGCTAGCATTAAACTTTATCTTATAAAAAACAATCAATCTTCACATAATCACTAGTTAACTACACATGGTTGATGATATTACTAGTTTATCTGGCGTGTCCTGCGTTGCATATAATCGATGCGGTGCGTATCGTTGCTCCAATGTGTACCTAACCATAAACATCAATGCCTTTCTTAAAATCAATACACAGAAGTATATATTTTTTGAACCTGCATATTTAGCTAAAAGAAATCCAGGTTAGCAGGCAATATTAACCAGGTGAAATTGTGTCACTTCTCTTGCGTTCATTGCACGCAGAGTCAGTGTATATGCAACAGTTTGGGCTGCCTAATTTGCCAGAATTTTACGTAATTATGACATAACATTGAAGGTTGTGCAATGTAACAGGAATATTTAGACTTATGGATGCCACCCGTTAGATAAAATACGGAACGGTTCCGTATTTCACTGAAAGAATAAACGTCTTGTTTTCGAGATGATAGTTTCCGGATTCGACCATATTAATGACCTAAGGCTCGTATTTCTGTATGTTATAACTAAGTCTATGATTTGATAGAGCAGTCTGACTGAGCGGTGGTAGGCAGCAGCAGGCTCGTAAGCATTCATTCAAACAGCACTTTTGTGCGTTTTGCCAGAAGCTCTTCGCTGTGCTTTAAGCATTGCGCTGTTTATGACTTCAAGCCTATCAACTCCCGAGATTAGGCTGGTGTAACCGATGTGAAATGGCTAGCTAGTTAGCGGGGTGCACGCTAATAGCGTTTCAAACGTCACTCGCTCTGAGATTTGGAGTAGTTATTCCCCTTGCTCTGCATGGGTAACGCTGCTTCGAGGGTGGCTGTTGTCGATGTGTTCCTGGTTCGAGCCCAGGTAGGAGCGAGGAGAGGGACAGAAGCTATACTGTTACACTGGCAATACTAAAGTGCCTATAAGAACATCCAATAGTCAAAGATTAATGAAATACAAATGGTATAGAGAGAAATAGTCCTATAATAACTACAACCTAAAACTTCTTACCTGGGAATATTGAAGACTCATGTTAAAAGGAACCACCAGCTTTCATATGTTCTCATGTTCTGAGCAAGGAACTTAAACGTTAGCTTTCTTACATGGCACATATTGCACTTTTACTTTCTTCTCCAACACTTCGTTTTTGCATTATTTAAACCAAATTGAACATGTTTCATTATTTATTTGAGGCTAAATTGATTTGATTTATGTATTAAGTTAATATAAGTGTTCATTCAGTAACGTAATTGTCCAAAAAAATATTTATTTTAATAAAAAAATCGGCAGATTAATCGGTATCGCCTTTTTTTGGTCCTCCGATAATTGGTATCGAAAAATCATAATCGGTCAACCTCTACTCTAGAGATACTCTCAATGATCGGCTATGAAAAGCCAACTGACATTTACTCCTGAGGTGCTGACCTGTTGCACCCTCGACAACTACTGTGATTATTATTATTTGACCTTGCTGGTCATCTATGAACATCTTGGCCATGTTCTATTATAATCTCCACTCGGCACTGCCAGAAGAGGACTGGCCACCCCTCAGAGCCTGGTTTCTTCCTAGGTTTTGGCCTTTCTAGGGAGTTTTTCCTAGCCACCGTGCTTCTACACCTGCATTGCCTGCTGTTTGGGGTTTTAGGCTGGGTTTCTGTACAGCACTTTGAGATATCAGCTGATGTAAAAGGGCTATATAAAGAAATTTGATTTGAGAGTGGGGGGGTGAGAGGAGAGGAGAGCGTGGGGGGGGGGGGTGAGAGGAGAGAGTGGGGGGGGGGGGTGAGAGGAGAGAGTGGGGGGGGGGTGAGAGGAGAGAGTGGGGGGGGGTGAGAGGAGAGAGTGGGGGGGGGTGAGAGGAGAGAGTGGGGGGGGGGTGAGAGGAGAGAGTGGGGGGGGGTGAGAGGAGAGAGTGGGGGGGGGGGTGAGAGGAGAGAGTGGGGGGGGGTGAGAGGAGAGAGTGGGGGGGGGTGGTGAGAGGAGAGAGTGGGGGGGGGTGGTGAGAGGAGAGAGTGGGGGGGGGGGGTGAGAGGAGAGAGTGGGGGGGGGGGGGGGTGAGAGGAGAGAGTGGGGGGGGGGGGGTGAGAGGAGAGAGTGGGGGGGGGGTGAGAGGAGAGAGTGGGGGGGGGGTGAGAGGAGAGAGTGGGGGGGGTGAGAGGAGAGAGTGGGGGGGGGTGAGAGGAGAGGAGAGAGTGGGGGGGGGTGAGAGGAGAGGAGAGAGTGGGGGGGGGTGAGAGGAGAGAGAGAGTGGGGGGGGGTGAGAGGAGAGAGAGAGTGGGGGGGGGTGAGAGGAGAGAGAGAGTGGGGGGGGGTGAGAGGAGAGAGTGGGGGGGGTGGTGAGAGGAGAGAGTGGGGGGGGTGGTGAGAGGAGAGAGAGTGGGGGGGGTGAGAGGAGAGAGTGGGGGGGGGGGGGTGAGAGGAGAGAGTGGGGGGGGGGGTGAGAGGAGAGAGTGGGGGGGGGGGGTGAGAGGAGAGAGTGGGGGGGGGGGTGAGAGGAGAGAGTGGGGGGGGGGGGGTGAGAGGAGAGAGTGGGGGGGGGGGTGAGGGGAGAGAGTGGGGGGGGGGGGTGAGAGGAGAGAGTGGGGGGGGGGGGAGAGGAGAGAGTGGGGGGGGGAGGGGAGAGGAGAGAGGGGGGGGGGGAGAGGAGAGAGAGGGGGGGGGGGGGGGGTGAGAGGAGAGAGTAGGGGGGGGGGTGAGAGGAGAGAGTAGGGGGGGGGTGAGAGGAGAGAGTGGGGGGGGGGTGAGAGGAGAGAGTGGGGGGGGGGGGGGGGGGGGGGTGAGAGGAGAGAGTGGGGGGGTGGGTGAGAGGAGAGGATTTTGTTCTGGCACTCTACAGCCCTGTCTTCCTCGCCCTCGATTTCTGCAAAGAGATGTGTGGTGATAGGCATTGGTGAGTTGGTCTCCACAGCATGTCCATACCTGACCTCTGCTGACCCCCGCAGCTGGTGAGGGCCGAACGTAGCCCCGGCACGGGGGCAGCCGAAACGGGTCAGACAGCTGCTGGGGAGGTGTGTGTGTGCACATGGTAAGATCGTACTGTAATTAAATTCAACCAAACCTGGGGAAATAGTCCAATTTGGAGTAATTTGTTGGCAGTAAGCCATATTTATCATGGTCAAAGAAGAATGAGATTTTTGGAGGGTTGAAAATCAGCAAATTAATTGTACAGTGGACAGTACTATGGAACTCAACTAATACTTCTCACTGTCTATGATATGGATTCTGTTGGTTGCAGCCAGGTTTTGCAGCCAATATTCACAAATTATGTCCTGGTTAAATGAAAATAAAAATGCCACGTAGCTCTAATGCAAAGTTTTCCAAGACCGTTCTGCAGCATTCAGAGTGGCGTCACTTAGCTGGCTGCACAGTCACACACTAACCTCTCCCTGTGTGTCGCAAGCTAATACATGTGTAGACTTTACCGTTAAATGCTTCCTCACGAGCCCTTTCCCAACAACGCAGAGTTAAAAAGTAACAAAAATTTGCTAAAGATTTATAAATAAATAGTTACACAATAAAATAACAACAAGGCTTTATACACAACGAGTACCAGTACCGAGTCAATGTGCAATGGTACAAGGTAGTGTAGTTGAGGTAACATGTACATGAAGGGTCAAAGTGACCGGGCAATCAGGAGAGATAATAAAGTAAAAGCAGTGTGAAAGTGTCTATATGTGAGTGTGTGGCGTCAATATGCATGTGTGTGTTTTGTGTGTGTGTGAGCGTATGTGGTGTGTGCGTTGAAAAGGCATTGGTGAGTTGGTCTCCAACATTTCGCTACACTCGCATTAACATCTGCTAACCATGTGTATGTGACAAATATAATTTTATTTGATTCGTAGGAGTGTCAGTGTAGCGTATGTGTATATATATATATATATGTGTATAGAGTCGGTACAAAAAAAACTAGCAAAGGGGGGGGGCAATGCAAATAGTCCAAGTAGATATTTGATTATAAGACTGTTCGGCAGTCTCGCGACTTGGGGGTGGAAGCTGTTCGGCAGTCTCGCGACTTGGGGATGGAAGCTGTTCGGCAGTCTCGCGACTTGGGGATGGAAGCTGTTCGGCAGTCTCGCGACTTGGGGGTGGAAGCTGTTCAGGACCCTTTTGGTCCCAGAGTTGGTGCTCTGGTATCTCTTGCCATGCGTTAGCAGAGAGAACAATCTATGATTTGGGTGTCTGGAGTCTGACCATTTTTAAGGCTTTCCTCTGACTGGTATGAAGGATGGCAGGGAGCCCGGCCCCAGTGATGTACTGGGCCAGATGCACTACCCTCTGTAGCACCTTATGGTGGGATGCCAAGTAGTTGCCATACCAAGCAGTGATGCAGCCAGTCAAGATGCTCTCAATCAAGCGTAGCGGAAGTGTTGTTGCCTACTCGTTAGAAAGTCCAGGATCCAGTTGCAGAGGGAGGTGTTTAGTCCCAGGGTCCTTAGCTTAGTGATGAGCTTGGAGGACACTATGGTGTTGAACACTGAGTTGTAGTCAATGAACAGCATTCTCACGTAGTGTTCTTTTTGTCCAGGTGGGAAAGGGAAGTGTGGAGTGCAATAGATGGAGATTGCATCATCTGTGGATCTGTTGGGGCGGTATGCCAATTGGACTGGGTCCAGGGTCTCTGGGATGATGGTGTTGATGTGAGCCATGACCAGCCTTTCACAGCATTACACGGCTACAGATGTGAGTGCTAAGGGGCAATGGTCATTTAGACAGGTTACATTGGTGTTCTAAGGCACAGGGACTATGATGGTCTACTTGAAACATGTAGGTATTATAGACTGGGTCAGGGAGAGTTTGAAAATGTCAGTGAAGATACTTGTCAGCCCTGTGGCCTTGTGAATGTTAACCTGTTTAAAGGTTTTACTGATATCGGTTACGGAGAGCTGTTCTCCTGCATGGTTCACTGTTGCTTGCCTCAAAGCGAACATAGAAGGTATTTAGCTCATCTGGTAGGCTCGCGTCACTGGGCAGCTCTCGGCTGGGTTTCCCTTTGTAATCCGTAATAGTTTGCAAGCCGTGCCACATCTACACCGGCTCTGACGCTCATCAGTAGGATTCGATCTTAGTCCTGTATTTGACGCTTTGCCTGTTTGATGGTTCGTCGGACGGCATAGCTGGATTTCTTATTAGTGTTCCGCTCCTTGAAAGTGGCAGCCTGAGCCTTTAGCTCAGTTTTGATGTTGCCTGTAATCCATGGCTTCTGGTTGGGATATGTACGTATGGTCACTGTGGGGACGACGTCATCGATGCACTTATTAATGAAGCTGGTGACTGATTTGTTAAACTTCGATGCCATCAGATGATTCCCGGAAGATATTCCAGTCTGTGTTAGCAAAACAGACCTGTAGCTTAGCGTCCGCTTCATCTGACCATTTCCACATTGAGTGCGTCACTAGTACTTCCTGCTTGAGTTTTTGCTTGTAAGCAGGAATCAGGAGGATAGAGTTATGGTCAGATTTGCCAAATGGAGGGCGAGGGAGAGCTTTGTATGCGTGTCTGTGTGGAGTAAAGGTGAATTGTAGTTGTTTTGTTTTGCCTCTAGTTGCACAGATGATATGTTGGTAGAAATGAAGTAAAATGGATTTCAGTTTTCCTGCATTAAAATCACCGGCCACTAGGAGTGCAGCCTCTGGATAAGCATTTTCTTGCTTGCTTATGGCCCTATACAGCTCGTTGAGTGTGGTCTTAGTGCCAGCTTCAGTTTGTGGTGGTAAATAGACAGCTACGAAAAATATAAATAAATTCTTGGTAAATAGTATGGTCTACAGCTTATAATGAGGTATTCTAAGTCAGGCGAGCAGAACCTCGAGACTTCCTTAATATAGAGATTGTGCACCAGCTGTTAACAAAAGACACTGCCGTTCTGTTCTGCTTATGTATAGAAATAAACAGCTAGATGTATATTTTCCATGTCCTTGTTCAGCCATGACTCAGAGAAACATAGGATATTACAGTTCTTCAGACCACGCTGATAGGATAGTGTCGAACGGCGCTTGTCCAGTTTATTTTCCAGTGATTGCACGTTCGCCAATAGAACGGAGGGTAGAAGCGGTTGATCCACTCGCCGTCGTAGTCTCGTCATGTATCCCCGCACGCTGGCTTTTAATGCTGACTCGTCCTTTTTTACGAGTGTCAGAGATTTGGGCCTGGTCCAGGTTGAGCAGTATGTCCTTCGCCGCAGACTTATCGAAATCGAGGTTAGTGACCACTGTTCGCCATTCTAGTCTAACCGCTCCCTGTGTGTTGCATGCTAACCCCTCCCCACCATACAGAGGCTAGCCTAATTGGCTACGCAGCCTAGGCTGGGCGAGTAGAGAAGGAGGCGCAAAACTACTTCCTTTACCTCTTTTTGGGCAAGAGAACAGTTTTGGGAGACACCGGCACAACAATCCTGGGAAGTTCAGGGTGAGCGGCAGTAAATTAGCTAGAACAATTTGATTGGCATTTTGATCCTTGTGGAGAGAAAAATCCCCGCTTTGGACCCAAGGGGGTGCAAATACATAATGGGAATTTAGATAAATACGCCGTGCAAACACTACAGACCATTAGCTTTGTGAATAAAAACCAGACAGGAGAACAAACACAGTAAATATCCTCTTAGGTAAACATGGAGGGAGACTTGACTGACTGATATTGACTGGCTGGTACAGACTGAGAAGAACACAGTAAATATCCTCTTAGGTAAACATGGAGGGAGACTTGACTGACTGATATTGACTGGCTGGTACAGACTGGGGAGAACACAGTAAATATCCTCTTAGGTAAACATGGAGGGAGACTTGACTGACTGGTATAGACTGGGGAGAACACAGTAAATATCCTCTTAGGTAAACATGGAGGGAGACTTGACTGGCTGGTACAGACTGGCTGCCTGGAACGGATTTGTTTGTTTGGTGAGGGCCTGGATGAAAATAGACTGTTTTTGTCTGGCTAGTAGTTGACTAAAGTAAACATGTTATTTTGTCTGGCTGGTGCTGATCTATAGAAGACAATGCAATTATTTTGACCGACTGATCTATAGAAGACAATGCAATTATTTTGACCGACTGATCTATAGAAGACAATACGATTGTTTTGACCGGCTGATCTATAGAAGACAATACGATTGTTTTGACCGACTGATAAACAGACTGCCTGGCTTTCTACCCATCGATCCGTCCGTCCGGCCATCTGCCTGCCTGTCTGTATTAGTCAATATCAATATGTCTATCTTTCTGTGGGCATACTTACTGGAGTGAACCTGCAGGCTGCAGGAGGAGCAGGAGATCAGCGGGCTGGTGCAGTCTTCTCCCGTGTGGGAGTTGGAGGGCAGCAGCTCCGTGTTGTCCGGCCCGGCGCTGAAGCACATCTCTGGGACCAGCGGGTGGGTGCGGCTGCCGCAGCGGGGAGTGTGGGGGTGGTTGGGGGAACTGGGGCTGTCGGATGGGTACAGAGAGTCCTTCTGGGGCTGGATGAAACAGGGGAAGAGGTTACATATATTCTGGGGCTGGATGAAACAGGGGAAGGAGGTTACATATATTCTGGGGCTGGATGAAACAGGGGAAGGAGGTTACATATATTCTGGGGCTGGATGAAACAGGGGAAGGAGGTTACATATATTCTGGGGCTGGATGAAACAGGGGAAGGAGGTTACATATATTCTGGGGCTGGATGAAACAGGGGAAGGAGGTTACATATATTCTGGGGCTGGATGAAACAGGGGAAGGAGGTTACATATATTCTGGGGCTGGATGAAAGAGGAAGGAGGTTACATATATTCTGGGGCTAGATGAAACAGGGGAAGGAGGTTACATATATTCTGGGGCTGGATGAAACAGGGGAAGGAGGTTACATATATTCTGGGGCTGGATGAAACAGGGGAAGGAGGTTACATATATTCTGGGGCTGGATGAAACAGAGGAAGGAGGTTACATATATTCTGGGGCTGGATGAAACAGGGGAAGGAGGTTACATATATTCTGGGGCTGGATGAAACAGGGGAAGGAGGTTACATATATTCTGGGGCTGGATGAAACAGGGGAAGGAGGTTACATATATTCTGGGGCTGGATGAAACAGGGGAAGGAGGTTACATATATTCTGGGGCTGGATGAAACAGGGGAAGGAGGTTACATATATTCTGGGGCTGGATGAAACAGGGGAAGGAGGTTACATATATTCTGGGGCTGGATGAAACAGGGGAAGGAGGTTACATATATTCTGGGGCTGGATGAAACAGGGGAAGGAGGTTACATATATTCTGGGGCTGGATGAAACAGGGGAAGGAGGTTACATATATTCTGGGGCTGGATGAAACAGGGGAAGGAGGTTACATATATTCTGGGGCTGGATGAAACAGGGGAAGGAGGTTACATATATTCTGGGGCTGGATGAAACAGGGGAAGGAGGTTACATATATTCTGGGGCTGGATGAAACAGGGGAAGGAGGTTACATATATTCTGGGGCTGGATGAAACAGGGGAAGGAGGTTACATATATTCTGGGGCTGGATGAAACAGGGGAAGGAGGTTACATATATTCTGGGGCTGGATGAAACAGGGGAAGGAGGTTACATATATTCTGGGGCTGGATGAAACAGGGGAAGGAGGTTACATATATTCTGGGGCTGGATGAAACAGGGGAAGGAGGTTACATATATTCTGGGGCTGGATGAAACAGGGGAAGGAGGTTACATATATTCTGGGGCTGGATGAAACAGGGGAAGGAGGTTACATATATTCTGGGGCTGGATGAAACAGGGGAAGGAGGTTACATATATTCTGGGGCTGGATGAAACAGAGGAAGGAGGTTACATATATTCTGGGGCTAGATGAAACAGGGGAAGGAGGTTACATATATTCTGGGGCTGGATGAAACAGGGGAAGGAGGTTACATATATTCTGGGGCTGGATGAAACAGGGGAAGGAGGTTACATATATTCTGGGGCTGGATGAAACAGAGGAAGGAGGTTACATATATTCTGGGGCTGGATGAAACAGGGGAAGGAGGTTACATATATTCTGGGGCTGGATGAAACAGGGGAAGGAGGTTACATATATTCTGGGGCTGGATGAAACAGGGGAAGGAGGTTACATATATTCTGGGGCTGGATGAAACAGAGGAAGGAGGTTACATATATTCTGGGGCTGGATGAAACAGAGGAAGGAGGTTACATATATTCTGGGGCTGGATGAAACAGGGGAAGGAGGTTACATATATTCTGGGGCTGGATGAAACAGGGGAAGGAGGTTACACATATTCTGGGGCTGGATGAAACAGGGGAAGGAGGTTACATATATTCTGGGGCTGGATGAAACAGGGGAAGGAGGTTACACTGGGTGGAGTTTAGAGCTGTCACATTTCCCCCCAAAATCGATATTGAACACGGGACCACTCCCACAAATGTGTCCAGATTACATTCATCTGAAACATTTCCATCAGAAGTCTTAGTTAAAACTGATGGCAGTCATAGTTGGTGGTCTAATGGTCTGATGCCTCTATGTCTACTAATATGTATTAACTAGCAGCTTAAACACCAACTTTTCATTCTCTCTGTTCATTCATGCATCTGTTGCCCATTTAGTGTATGCAGCATGGTTAACATGACTCTCTGTAATCTGCACGTAGTGTTCTTTTTGTCCAGGTGGGAAAGGGAAGTGTGGAGTGCAATAGATAGAGATTGCATCATCTGTGGATCTGTTGGGGCGGTATGCCAATTGGACTGGGTCCAAGACCACTGTTGTCCGATTGTAACGTTCTGTGTCCATGGTTTGTACCCCCCCTACCCGAGTGTATGGTTTGTACCCCCCCTACCCGAGTGTATGGTTTGTACCCCCCCTACCCGAGTGTATGGTTTGTACCCCCCCTACCCGTGTGTATGGTTTGTACCCCCCCTACCCGTGTGTATGGTTTGTACCCCCCCTACCCGTGTGTATGGTTTGTACCCCCCCTACCCGTGTGTATGGTTTGTATCCCCCCTACCCGTGTGTATGGTTTGTACCCTACCTGTGTGTATGGTTTGTACCCTACCTGTGTGTATGGTTTGTACCCCCCCTACCCGTGTGTATGGTTTGTACCCCCCTACCCGTGTGTATGGTTTGTACCCCCCCTACCCGTGTGTATGGTTTGTACCCCCCCTACCCGTGTGTATGGTTTGTACCCCCCCTACCCGTGTGTATGGTTTGTACCCTACCTGTGTGTATGGTTTGTACCCTACCTGTGTGTATGGTTTGTACCCTACCTGTGTGTATGGTTTGTACCCTACCTGTGTGTATGGTTTGTACCCTACCTGTGTGTATGGTTTGTACCCTACCTGTGTGTATGGTTTGTACCCTACCTGTGTGTATGGTTTGTACCCTACCTGTGTGTATGGTTTGTACCCTACCTGTGTGTATGGTTTGTACCCTACCTGTGTGTATGGTTTGTACCCTACCTGTGTGTATGGTTTGTACCCTACCTGTGTGTATGGTTTGTACCCTACCTGTGTGTATGGGCAGAACAGAGTGCATACGGCACAGTAGGGTTCCAGGGTGGCCACGGCCGCATTGAAACTCTTCTCAGCCAGGATGTTAGGAGTGCGGTTCTGCCACAAGTGGCCCGCCTTCTTCACATGGCCATCCAGTGGCAAGGGGGAGAACAGCTCTGATTAGGGAGAAAGTTGCAAACACACACACGTCAGATCAGTCTAGATACACACAGAATGCGCATACAAGCAAGAATATAGGCTGTATCGGGATATAGGCTGTATCGGGATATAGGCTGTATCGGGCCTGCAATGCATGTAGCACACGAGCCAGAGGAATCCGCAATAGTGTGTTAGACCAGAACAGAGAGAATACAGACTGCAATGTCATCCCCTCAGAACCAACCTTCATCGCTGGACATTTCCTGCTTGACGATGGATAGCGGAGAGCGCATAGGCGGCTTGCTGAGGGGGTGTCGGCGACTCTTCTTCACCTCCATCTTAATCTTCAACTGCTTAGAGTAGTACGATGACTGCTGAGGAACCCCAAAAATTCATCAGCAAAATCCTGGGTTTGAATAAACATTTTCCACCGCTGATAATTAGTCCAGCTGTATAAGAGCATCTAAATGAATAACATCTAAAAGGTTCAAATGGAGGCGTTGATAACCTGTGTTTGAAAGCTTGAAGCTAGTGTTTTGGTTGTTCCATGCTCCAGGGTGAAGTTTCCCTTAGATACAGATCTAGGAGCAGCTTCCTCTACACCAGGTATTCCCAAACTGGGGTATGTGTACATTTGGGGTTTTTTCCTCACCTGAGTAGCCTCATTTCACTGCCAAAAATGTAATTAAACCATCTAGTGTTCAGCGAAATAACAACACAATGTCAAATACAGGTAGTTTAGTCAAATAATTAACATCAATTCACATTAATTAACTGTTACTCTCTTGCGGGAATTCCACTAACGGTCCGTATATAGCCAAACGTAGCTACTGCTCATGTTGGCATCTGTACTGATGGCACAAAAGCCATGACACGGAGACATAGTGGAGTGGTAATTTTCTGCATTATGCAATGATATGAGCAGTGACCATGTAAAACTTTTACAACATACAGAAGTGTGCTGGTTATCAAGGGGCAAATAACCATAATTTTCACTGTCTGACCGCTTGCATGATGATGAGTTTCTCACACGACTGGCCTATCTGGGTGATGTTTTTTCTCACCTGAATGATCTGAATCTAGGATTACAGGGACTCTCCACAACTATATTAAGTGTGTGGGACAAAATTGAGGCTATGATTAAGAAGTTGGAGCTCTTCTCTGTCTGCATTAACAAGGACAACAGACAGGTCTTTCCATCATTGTATGATTTTTTGGGGTACAAAAGAACTCAAGCTTACGGACAATGTGAAATGTGATATAGCGAAGCACATGAGTGAGTTGGGTGCGCAATTACGCAGGTACTTTCCCAAAACGGATGACACAAACAACTGGATTCGTTATCCCTTTCATGCCCTGCCTCCAGTCCACTTACCGATATCTGAACAAGAGAGCCTCATCGAAATTGCAACAAGCAGTTCTGTGAAAATTGAATTTAATCAGAAGCGACTGTCAGATTACTGGATTGGGCTGCGCTCAGAGTATCCTGCCTTGGCAAATCGCGCTGTTAAGACACTGATGCCCTTTACAACCACGTACCTATGTGAGAGTGGATTCTAGGCCCTCACTAGCATGAAAACTAAATACAGGCACAGACTGTGTGTGGAAAATGATTTAAGACTGAGACTCTCTCCAATACAACCCAACATTGCAGAGTTATGTACATCCTTTCAAGCGCACCCTTCTCATTAACCTGTGGTGAGTTATTCACAATTTTCAATTAACAAATAAAGTTTTATATGTAAGATGGTTAAATAAAGAGCAAAATTATTGATTATTATTATATGTACCCTGGTCCTATAAGAGCTCTGTCACTTCCCACGAGCCAGATTGTGACAAAAACTCACACTCATTCTTATATTTAATAAATGTATCGTATAGTGTGTGTGTGGCAGGCTTACAATGATGGCAAAACACAACTTTTGAGAGTGCGCTGACCCTGGTGCTAGAGGAGGTACGTAGCTGGAGGTTGAATGTTTGAAGGGGTACGGGACTACAAAATGTTAGGGAACCATTGCTCTACACCAATCCTAACCTTAACCATTAGTGGGGGAAAATGCAAAAACGGACCCAAGATCAGCGTCTAGAGCAGGGCTCTCCAACCCAATTCCTGGAGAGCTACCTTCCTGTAGGGTTTCACTCCAACCCCAGTTGTAACTAACCTGATTCAGCTTATCAACCAGCTAATTATTAGAATCAGGTGTGCTAGATTAGTGTTGGAGAGAAACCCTACAGGAAGGTAGCTCTCCAGGAACAGGAGGGTAGCAACCCTACAGGAAGGTAGCTCTCCAGGAACAGGGTTGGAGTGAAACCCTACAGGAAGGTAGCTCTCCAGGAACAGGAGGGTAGCAACCCTACAGGAAGGTAGCTCTCCAGGAACAGGGTTGGAGAGAAACCCTACAGGAAGGTAGCTCTCCAGGAACAGGAGGGTAGCAACCCTACAGGAAGGTAGCTCTCCAGGAACAGGGTTGGAGAGAAACCCTACAGGAAGGTAGCTCTCCAGGAACAGGGTTGGAGAGAAACCCTGCAGGAAGGTAGCTCTCCAGGAACAGGAGGGTAGCAACCCTACAGGAAGGTAGCTCTCCAGGAACAGGGTTGGAGAGAAACCCTACAGGAAGGTAGCTCTCCAGGAACAGGGTTGGAGAGAAACCCTGCAGGAAGGTAGCTCTCCAGGAACAGTGTTGGAGAGCCCTGGTCTAGAGGCAACTTCATCCTACACCTTGTTCCAGCACTGCTTACCTGCTGCATGCCTTTCACATCAAGCCTGTCCTCTGCTGGTATTTCTGTGTCATTGCTGCCTTGGGGCTCCTTTGGTGTCTGGGGCATGTTGAATGTGGCAAACTTCTCAAACGCTGCTTGGAAGGAGTTTATAGGGGCCAGCGGCAGGGTAGGTTGTTGCTGCTGCTGCTTCTTCCTCTTCTTCTTCTTCTTCTTCTTCTTCTCTCCATTCACCGTCAAGTGCTGTGGGTCTGCCTGGGGGTCGTGTACTGGGTGAGAGAAATAAAAAGGGAAATGTGGAACCTCCCAATTCAATAAGGTAAAAAATAATTAGAATAATCGGTGTCCTAATATCTCTGCACCACTTGTTGGTTCTAATAGCCATTTGGTCTGATACCCATTTGATCTGGTACCTTGCGATATCATGTAGCTCACGTCTAACTCACTTTGGAAGTTTGAAACTGGGATATCAATTAAACTCCTTAATTGACCCAAAATTGAAATGGAATTTCATCCAACTGGTGCCTTGTGAAACATCCACCCCCCTCACTCTGACCTCCTGCTCTTCACCCTAACGACCTCCTCCTGACGCTCACGTTCCTCTCCTGCCTCAATCCTAAACCAAACAGTAGCAAAGACAATGCAAAACTAATCCAAGCCCCTACACCGACCTCTTGTGGCCTTGGCGGCAACGGCGTCCTGCCTCTCTCGGTCCTGCCTTTCCCGTTCTTCCCTCTCCTGGTCCTCTCTCTCCATGGCCTCCAGGGTCTGAAACGCCTCCCGGGCCATCCTCTCATCCCTCTCCTGGCGCCGCTGGGCCTCGCGCTCCTCCACCTGACGCTGGTACTCGGCGGCATCCATCTCAATGCCTTCCTCCGCCAGAACCTTGACCTCCTCCAGTTTCAGCCGCCGCAGCTGCTCCTTCTTCTGTAAAGCTCTGGGGACGGAGGGACGGGGCAAACAGGGACATGAGTGAATGATGACACTTACAGTACTTCACTTGTATTAACACATAACTCAGTACCTCGCTCTTTTACCTGTATTTTACTGTTCAAGTTTCCCCTGTAAAACATTCATGCTTTTAAAAGAGACAAAGAGAAAAAGATGGATAGATAGAAATGTAGGACCAAAGAGTGAGAGACCTGAAAGTGAGAGACACTGGGTAGAGTGAAAGGGGAGAGAGCCATAGCCTGGTTCCTCTCTAGGTTTCTTCCTAGGTTCTGGCCTTACTAGGCAGTTTTTCCTAGCCACCGTGCTTCTACACCTGCATTGCCTGCTGTTTGGGGTTTTAGGCTGGGTTTCTGTGCAGCACTTTGAGATATCAGCTATTGTAAGAAGGGCTTTATAAATACATTTGATTGATTGATTGAGAGGGGAGAGAGCGGAGCGAGTGAGAGGGGAGAGAGTGGGCGGTGTGACTAGCTACACCAATTGGAACACAACCAGAAGCATGGCTGACACTGTTACACAAAAACATTATACACATACACACACGATCCATGTCTCAAGGCTTAAAAATCATTCTTTAAAACCTGTCTCCTCCCCTTCATCTACACTGATTGAAGTGGATTTAACAAGTGACATCAATAAGAGATCATAGATTTCACCTGGTCAGTCTACGTTATAGAAATAGCAGGTGTTCCTAATGTTTTGTACACTCAGTGTATATTTATATCTTGGTAGTGAATGTGGTAAGCATGTAGGTATACATGTATCAGGTAGTGTGGGGAGGACGTATACAATTATACTCTTGGACAAAGATGCCTTTCATCTTGACCTTGACGGGTCAATGAAATTCAATTGTAAAGCAAGTGTACTGTCATCTCCCTTTCTCCCCCTGACCTCTGAAGCAGTTTCTGGCGGTAGGTGACCCGGTTGGCCCTCCAGTGCTCCAGCTCAGGGCTGGTCAGGGTGGTGGGTCGCTGGTGGTCCAGCACCATGCCGTCCTTTCCCTGTTTCCACTGGACGTAGCGCTCTGGCTGCAGGCAGCGGACAAACACGTCCATGGAGATCTTCACCATGTCCTTACGACATGTACACTGACCGAGAGGAGAGAGAGAGGGCATTGTGAGTACACACACATATCAGGTCCTGGGGCTCTGTTCACAAACACACCCCACAGAGCCCCAGGACAGCAACACAATTAGACCCAACCAAATCATGAGAAAACAAAAAGATCATTACTTGACACATTGGAAAGAATTAAGAAAAAAAACAGAGCAAACTAGAATGTTATTTGGCCCTAAACAGAGAGTACACAGTGGCAGAATACCTGACCACTGTGACTGATCCAAACTTAAGGAAAGATTTGACTTTGTACAGACTCAGTGAGCATAGCCTTGCTATTGAGAAAGGCAGCCGAAGGCAGATCTGGCCCTCAAGAGAAGACAGGCTATGTGCACACTGCCCACAAAATGAGGTGGAAACCGAGCTGCACTTCCTAACCTGCCAAATGTATGACCATATTAGAGACACATTTCCCTCAGATTACACAGACCCACAAAGAATTCGAAAACAAATCACATTTTGATAAACTCCCATATCTATTGGCACTGGGGGGAGAGAGAGAGAGCAGTGTGAGTATATCACAGTAAACTGGGGGGGAGAGGAGAGAGCAGTGTGAGTATATCACAGTACACGGGGCTGGGGGCAGTTTGACTAGATACACGTACACTGGGGGAGGGAGAGGAAAAAGATGGGAGAGGATAAAGGGGAGAGAGAGAGAGAAAATAAGGGAAATGGAAAGAGAGCAAGAGAAGATGAAAATAAAAACTAATTTTCTTTCTGTGCCCCGGTTGGTGTATTACATTTCTGTATTACATTTCTGCTTTATTTCCTGAGCTGTGCTGAGAGGCCTTATGTTCAATTACTGGGAACATTCTTCAGGCACGCTGCGCCTCAGACGGAGCCAGGCAGAACAAGTGGAGGAGACAGATCGAGAGCAAGAGAGAAACAGAGAGGTGAGGTACTAGAGAGAGGGGGGGGGGGTTTAGTAATAACATCAACAACAAGAGAAAGCCCCTCCCACCGCAAACCAATATCCACACACTACATCTCATCTAGGCAGCACTTGAGGGACGGAATTAAGTGAGGAAGAAACCGGCAGATGAAAGAGTCATCTGGCTACCAGGGTCTGATTGGGGACTTACGTAAAAACATTAACTGGAAGAGGTGAGAGACAGCAAAACACAAACAACCGGGAGATAAATGTGTCTCTTTGCAATGTCGTCTGGGAACAGGGGGCGTGGGAGGGTAGTAGCAGCGCACCAGAGGAAGTAGGAACCAAAAGAAAGTAAAGCCCATTTCTGTCCCATAAAACTTTTAAGGGAAATTGATCAATTTGCCATTCCCGAGAGAGGGTGGGGTACTATGCTTAGATGACTTCATTATCAAATGGAAATGTATAAAATGTCTCCAAAACCAACACGTGACCCCCCAAGGCCTTCTAACCAATGAGCCCTATAGCCTACTCACTTCATATCCTAATGAAGTTAAATGATTGTAGGAAAACAAAAGACCTTAGGCGAGGTCGCCCCCTATTAGAAGAATATTCCACGTTAGGGGAGCGCTAAAAATACCGCCATGCGACCTCACTGGCTCCGACCGTCATCCTTCACTAAATAGGTCTAGACTCTCCGTTACCCATTGACGGCGGTGCGTGATAAAGCAATCGTCTTTTAAAACATCGCAACGTGATTGTACAACCTATGTGAGAAAAATAGGCTCACTAGAAAATCCTGTGGCGCTCAGTTGGCAGAGCATACGAAAAATGTATGCACATGTAAAGGACGTCAGGCTGCTCGCTTAACGAGTACCACTTCCTCCTGATTTGACATTTTAGGCTGAGGTGTAAGTTTCACATCCATGTTCTAGAAGCGTGAGAGAGTAGAGAAACTGTGGGAAAATCCAGTTTACAACCGTTAATGAGTCTGCTGTACTGCCTGTCCTCTTGTCTGCAGCAATGGGAGTGTGTCCATTATTCTTATATATTGTTTACCTTTATTTAACTAGGCAAGTCAGTTAAGAACAAATTCTTATTTACAACGACGGCCTAGGAACAGGGGCAGAACCTTGTCAGCTCGGGATTCGATCTGGCAACCTTTCGGTTACAGGCCCAACGCTCTAACCACTAGGCTACCTGCCACCCCAAATTACAGCTAGTGCCATTTGGAGGCTCACAGACACTCCCAGAGAAACAGTAGAAAAACTGGATTCATTTGAACTTCATTTTGAGTTATTGAGCTAAACCGAGCGGGTGGAGGAACTACTGAGGTTCTGAGGACAGCTGCTTAACGAATGCTAACATGTCCATGCATATTGCATAAGGAAGCAGTCATCTGCATTCACACCTGCCACCAAAAAAAAGGATGCAGGTTTACTGAGCATGTCTAACATGGGTGATACACAGGCACACAAAGTGGTGAAGACAGGCATCTGCAATAAGAGGCTTTAGTGGTTAGCTAGGACAGGCTCCTGCAATAAGAGCCTTTAGTGGTCAGCTAGGACAGGCATCTGCAATAAGAGGCTTTAGTGGTTAGCTAGGACAGGCATCTGCAATAAGGGGCTTTAGTGGTTAGCTAGGACAGGCATCTGCAATAAGGGGCTTTAGTGGTTAGCTAGGACAGGCATCTGCAATAAGGGGCTTTAGTGGTTGGCTAGGACAGGCATCTGCAATAAGGGGCTTTAGTGGTTGGCTAGGACAGGCATCTGCAATAAGGGGCTTTAGTGGTTGGCTAGGACAGGCATCTGCAATAAGGGGCGTTAGTGGTTAGCTAGGACAGGCATCTGCAATAAGGGGCTTTAGTGGTTGGCTAGGACAGGTACCTGCAATAAGAGGCTTTAGTGGTTGGCTAGGACAGGCATCTGCAATAAGGGGCTTTAGTGGTTGGCTAGGATAGGCATCTGCAATAAGGGGCTTTAGTGGTTAGCTAGGACAGGCATCTGCAATAAGGGGCTTTAGTGGTTGGCTAGGACAGGCATCTGCAATAAGGGGCTTTAGTGGTTGGCTAGTCATTTCTATCCCTGCTATCATGAGCTCATTTCCAGTGAGGGCCACAGCCACCATACATTAACATAGCAGTGTCGTTATTACCGCACAATGAGAAGTGAATTGACAATACTCTTTGTTTAAAGCCTACTCTAGGCCTGTAGCCAATGTTCCCTCAATGTTTTCATCACTGAGCAAAATTTCAGGTCTGCTGAGCGCAAACTTGAAAGTTGTGAAAATTCTGTGCAACTTCTGGCGAGTAATTACTGTGAACACTGAGGCTGTACCCGCTTTAAGTTAGTTTTAACAGTGGTCAATTAGCCTACTGTGGCTATTTGATCATAATGTAGACCTACCAGAGTGGCCTAACATCAAAAACAATGGAGAAAATGTATCCCATAACATTTTAACATGGAAATAGCTGTTCTATCATTCAGCCTACAGTAACAGCCAATTTGTGGTGTTCAATGTAGGCCTACATTCCATGAGACAAAACATGCAGGACTTGACATTAACCTGTTTATCCACTTGTCCTTCAGACAAGGAGGTGACTAAACATGTTGTTGTTTGATGCAAGAAACCCCTTTACAAAATAAAATGCTTTATTAATCTCATACCATTACTACAGAGATTCAGACAAATTATGCTACCTGCTGCCTATTGGCTATTTAGCTTATTCAAGTCTGTCTCAAAATACAACACTGCCCCTTTATGACAAAACAAAACTCTTCACCTGACTGTCTTTTAAAAGATGTCTAGAAATACACATGTTGTGCTCTTGTAGGAAGCAACCACTCCCCTATTGCTGACTACTAGTGATCTATAACTGGGCTAATAACTCACTAACTATCAAAGGATATGAACAAAATGTACACACGTCGCTACATGCAGCTCTCGCTTTGATCTCAAAACAAGCTCATCTACTCACGCTGTAAAGTGAATGGTACAGATCCATATAAGGCAATGGTCTATTAGTGATTATAAACTGGGTGGTTTGAGCCCTGAATGCTTATTGGCTGACAGCCGTGGTATATCAGACTGTATACCACGGGTATGACAAAACATTTATTTTTACTGCTCTAATTACGGTGGTAACCAGTTTATAATAGCAGTAAGGCACCTCGGGGGTTTGTGGTATCTGGCCAATATACCACGGCTAAGGGCTGTATCCAGGCACTCTGCCTTGCGTAAAAACAGCCCTTAGCATATTGGCCATACACCATACCCCCTCAGGCCTTATTGCTTTAATTGGCCTACCGAAGCTCTGATTGGTTAAGGCGCACCGGTCTGTGTAGAGTACAGGCCTGAGTGGTGCCTGTCAACGCAATAGAATCCTACTCCGATGCGTTCTGCCTACAACAAACTCTCTTGCATAGTTAATTTAGTTTCGGTAGTTTGCATTGAAAGTAGCTAATTGCGTTGATTCGATCACAAGTCCCACAGTAAAGGGAAACGTTGATAGTGTTAACTAAAGGGGGAATCTCTAGAACGTTCAATCTCGTGCTTCTCTGCATGGGCTGATATTTATTCTGCGAGGCAATCCCAGGGGGAGCTGTGCATGAGGGAAGATTGCCTGTAGCGCCCACACACTCGTGGAATGCACACACACACACACAATAATAATACCGTAGCCTTCATCATCTTCAGAACTCCTCATCAAAGCCCATCAGCTCTAACCCAAACAAACAAGCGTACACAAACAAATATCACTACTCGGCGAGTGAATCATCTGCAATTCACTTTGATAGATGAAAAGGAAGAGAATTGGGTCTGTGGCTGTGTGGTGTGTGTGTCCAGTTCTGAGTCACCAACAGCCAGATGGAATGGAATTGAATCTTCTATTCAGTGTGATGAAAATTCTCACAACACCCAATGTTTTGGCCCATACTGAACTGTGAACTGTAATGTACTTTCTCACCTGAAGTATAGCCTAGATCAGTGTTTCTCAACTCCGGTCTCCGAGTATCTCCAATAGCACACATTTTTGTTGTAGCCCCAGACAAACATATACAATTCAACTCATCAAGGGCTTGATGATAAGTTGATAAGTTGAATCAGATGTGCTTGTCCAAGGCTACGACAAAAATGTGTTCACTCAAGGAGTGGAGTTGAGAAACAATGACCTATCTAGATGACATATTCCTGTGTGCTAGTCAGGGAGGTAAGAGAGGAACAATGTTCAGATATGATGAAAAGCAGTTAGGCACATTACACTTCATAGCATTGTACTACTACTACTACAGAGTTGTTGTACTACTACGTTGTACTACTACTACTACTACTACTACTACTACTACTACAACAGAGTTGTTGTACTACTACGTTGTACTACTACATTGTACTACTACTACAGAGTTGTTGTACTACTACAGAGTTGTTGTACTACATTGTACTACTACTACAGAGTTGTTGTACGACTACTACTACAACAGAGTTGTTGTACTACTACGTTGTACTACTACTACAGAGTTGTTGTACTACTACAGAGTTGTTGTACTACATTGTACTACTACTACAGAGTTGTTGTACGACTACGTTGTACTACTACTACTACAACAGAGTTGTTGTACTACTACGTTGTACTACTACAGAGTTGTTGTACTACTACGTTGTACTACTACTACAGAGTTGTACTACTACAGCAGCATTGTACTACTACTACAGCAGCATTGTACTACTACTACAGCAGCATTGTACTACTACTACAGCAGCATTGTACTTCTGCTACTAATACTACTACAGCAGCATTGTACTACTGCTACTACTACTGCAGCATTGTACTACTGCTACTAGAGCAGCATTGTACTACTACCAGTGGTGGAAAAAGTACCCAATTGTCATACTTGAGTAAAAGTAAAAATACCTTAATAGAAAATTACTCAAGTAAAAGGGAAAGTCACCTATTAAAATTCTACTTGAATAAAAGTATTTGGTTTGAAATATACTTAAGTATCAAATGGAAAAGTACAAGTATAAATTATTTCAAATTCCTTACATTAAGCAAACTAGACCTCAACATTTTATTTTTTACAGATAGCCAGGGGCACTCTCTGACACTGACATCCTTTACAAATGAAGCATGTACAGTGGCAAGAAAAAAATTGTGAACCCTTTGGAATTATCTGGATTTCTGCAAAAAAATTGGTCATAAAATTAGATCTGGTCTTCATCTAAGACAAACAGTCTGCTTAAACTAATAACACACACACACACACATTATTGTATTTTTCTTGTCTATATTGAATACATAATTTAAACATTCACAGTGTAGATTGGAAAAAGTATGTATGTGAACCCCTATTCTAATGACTTCTCCAAAAGCGAATTGGAGTCAGGGGTCAGCTAACCTGGAGTACAATCATTGAGATGCGATTGGAGATGTTGGTTAGAGCTGTCCTGCCCTTTAAAAAAAAAAACTCACAAAATTTGAGTTTTCTATTCACAAGAAGCATTGCCTGATTTGAACCATGCCTCGAACAAAAGAGATCTCAGAAGACCCAAGATTAAGAATTGTTGACTTGCATAAAGCTGGAAAGGGTTACAAAAGTATCTGTAAAAGCCTTGATGTAGACAAATTGTCTATAAAATGGAGAAAGTTCAGCACTGTTGCTACTCTCCCTAGGAGTGGCCGTCCTGCAAAGATGACTGCAAGAGCACAGAGCAGAATTCTCAATGAGGTTAAGAAGAATCCTAGAGTGTCAGCTAAAGAATTACAGAAATCTCTGGAACATGCCAACATGGGAGGACACCACGGATGAAGCCACTGCTGTCCAAAAAAAACATTGATGTACATCTGAAGTTCACAAAAGAGCATATGGATGTTCCACAGCGCTACTGGCAAAATATTATGTGGACAGATGAAACTAAAGTGGAGTTGTTTGGAAGGAACACACAACACTATGTGTGGAGAAAAAAAGGCACAGCACACCAACATAAAAACCTCATCCCAACTGTAAAGTATGGGGAAGGGAGCATCACGGTTTGGAGCTGCTTTGCTGCCTCAGGGCCTGGACAGCTTGCCATTATCGACGGGAAAAATGAATTCCTAAGTTTATCAAGACATTTTGCAGGAGAATGTCAGGCTATCTGTCCACCAATTGAAGCTCAACAGAAGTTGGGTGATGCAACAGGACAACGACCCAAAACTACATAAATAAATCAACAACAGAATGGCTTCAACAGAAGAAAATACGCCTTCTGGAGTGGCCCAGTCAGAGTCCCGACCTCAACCCGATTTAAAATGCTGTGGCATGACTTGGAGAGTGGTTCACACCAGACATCCTAAGAATATTGCTGAACTGAAACAGTTTTGTAAAGAGGAATGGTCCAAAATTCCTCCTGACTGTTGTGCAGGTCTGATCCGCAACTACAGAAAATGTTTGGTTGAGGTTATTGCTGCCAAAGGAGCCTCAACCAGTTATTAAATCCAAGGGTTCACATACTTTTCCCACCCTGCACTGTGAATGTTTACACGGTGTGTTCAATAAAGACATGAAAACTCCCGGGTGGCGCAGTGGTCTAGGGCACTGCATCGCAGTGCTAGCTGCGCCACCAGAGTCTCTGGGTTCGCGCCCAGGCTGGGCTGGGTTCGCGCCCAGGCTCTGTCGCAGCCGGCCGCAACCGGGAGGTCCGTGGGGCGACGCACAATTGGCATAGCGTCGTCCGGGTTAGGGAGGGTTTGGCCGGTAGGGATATCCTTGTCTCAGTATGTAAAATGTAATAAAATGTATGCACTCTACTGTAAGTCGCTCTGGATAAGAGCGTCTGCTAAATGACTAAAATGTAATGTAAAACGTATAATTGTTTGTGTGTTATTAGTTTAAGCAGACTGTGTTTGTCTATTGTTGTGAAGATCAGATCAAATTTGATGACCAATTTATGCAGAAATACAGGTAATTCCAAAGAGTTCACATACTTTTTCTTGCCACTGTATTTAGTGAGTCCGTCAGATCAGAAGCAGTAGCGATGACCAGGGATGTTCTCTTGATAAGTGTGGGAATTAGACCATTTTCCTGTTCTGCTAAGCATTCAAAATGTAAGTATTTTGGGTGTCAGGGAAAATGTATGGAGTAAAAAAGTACATCATTCTCTTTAGGAATGTAGTGAAGTAAAAGTTGTCAAATATAAATAGTAAAGTACAGATACTCAAAAAAAACAACTTAAGTAAAGATACTTGAAAGTATTTCACAGGTTGAAAAGCATTAAACATTTATGGCAATTTAGCTAGCTTGCTTGCAGTTGCTAGCTAATTTGTCCTATTTAGCTAGCTTACTATTGCTAGCTAATTTGTCCTGGGATATAAACATTGAGTTGGTATTTTACCTGAAATGCACAAGGTCCTCTACTCCACCAATTAATCCACACATAAAACGGTCAACCGAATCAATTCTAGTCATCTCTCCTCCTTCCAGGCTTTTTCCCTCTTTGTACTTTATATGCTGATTGGCATCTAACTTTCATAATAAGGTGTATTACCACAACGACCGACCGACCTCAGTTCATCTTTCAATCACCCACGTGGGTATAACCAATGAGGAGATGGCACGTGGGTACCTGCTTTAATAAACCAATGAGGAGATGGGAGAGGCAGGACATGCACCGCGTTCAGCGTCACAAATAGAACTGACTTCTTTTTTAGCGCTTGGCAACGCAGACGCTCGTTGGCGAGCATTGTGGGTGCAATGAATGAATATCGTGTACATTGAATTTGCAACGCTCGCACACGCGACGCAAACGGTGTGGTCAGCATGTAAGAGACTGCAGGGGAACAATTGAAAACAAGGAGACCACATCTGTAATTAGTAGGCGTCAGCAGACAGATGTGTCAGCTAATAGAACCTCTGAGCTCTAGTAGACAGGAGACTAGCAACAAGCCACACAGCCCAAAGTGACAGATCCAGCTCAAAGGACCATCTTTCCCTGTGGCATCAAGAGGAAGTGAATAGGGCTTGGCAGAAAGAGGGAGGTTCCCAAGCTGTTCTTTCTTTATTTCCCATTGTCTGGCACTTTCAGGAGCCGCCTGTCAATGTGCTGACACAAAATGGAGGGCAAGCGGCAAAACCAACCAATGAATCTCTGAGATTCAGATAGAACTCTTGAGGGGGAGCTCCCTGGCCAGTGGATTGGGTTCAGACTTGAGAGGGGCAGGGGGCGAGCGGGTTAAACGAAAAACACCATCATACCAGCTGTATTTCTGTATTTTGAAAGTTCCATATCTTGAAAACTTGATTGCTGACAGGCAAAACATTTTTGGGATTATGTCAACAATGGACTAAATAGTTTTTGGGTGACGTTTTCCTTTAAATGCATCAGAGACTGTGGGAAATAGAGAGGGGCTTCCAGTGGCCCTGAGAGCAGCACACTGAACTCACAACCTCATAAATCTGACATGCAGCCAAGCAGAGACAGGGTGTGTGCACATGTGTTTTTTTGTGTGTCCCTTACAGGTGAAAGGCCTGGTCCAAAAACTATTCACAGCAGTTTGCCCTCCGGGACAGGAGATAAAGACATGAAACGAAAATGAAGCGGAACACAGACGAGAGGGAGAAACAGGCGACGTGAGACAGCTTAAAAAGACACAGGTTAATCTTGCCACTATAGGGGGTGCTGTTTTCGCATTAGCATAATTTCCTCTACAGATTAAACTGCCTCTTATTCAATTATTGCTCTTACTATATGCATATAATTAATACCATTGGATAGAAAACAATCTATAGTTTCTAAAACCGTTTCAATTTTGTCTCTGAGTTAAACAGAAGTCATTTGACAGCACTTTCCCTGACCAAGAAGAAGAACGCTCTGCCTATATATGGTCACGCCACCTATGACCCGAAACACACTTCATTCGTCTTCCTCTGGGTGTCAAGAGGACGTCAGAGGAGAAATTTTTTGTTTACCTTGTACTGACGTGAAATAAGACCTATTTCTTTGGCGTGACCGACAACTTCCGGTTCTCTGACTCGCGCTATTTGGAGGTGCGATTGTCTACTGTTTTGCTGCCGTTACGGATGAAAACTATCTCCGTCTCGAAGTTTGTTTGATACATGTGACCATATCATCTTAATGTATGTTTTTTCAATATAGTTTAATCAGATTATTTGAATTTTTTCGGGAGTTTTGCCGTGTTCCGTTCTGTGACTTTTTTTACTTTGGCCAGTCGACCAGTACATATGCTAAATGAAGAGGGAAAGTTGCCATTATGAATGGATTGAACGACTCATCAGGACTAAGGACACATTGATCAACATTCTGATGAAAGATCAGCAATAGTAAGACCCAATTTACGATGTTATTTCATATATCTGTCGTGCATGTGAACTGGTCGGGGGCGCCCAGCTGGTTCTGGCTGGCGTGGCTATGCTAATTTAGCGCTACATTTTGTTTTCGCTATAAAACATTTAATAAATCTGAAATATTGTTTGGATTCACCAGATGTTGGGCTTTCAATATCTGTACGCTGTGTATTTTTCTGAAATGTTTTAAGATAAGTAATTAGTTATATGACGTTGGTCTCTGTAATTGTTCTGGCTGCGTCAGCACTATTTCAGATTGCAGCTGCAATGTAGAACTGTGATTTATACCTGAAAAATGCACATTTTTCAAAAAAAAACTATGCTATACCATAAATATGTTATCAGACTGTCATCTTATGAAGTTGTTTCTTGGTTAGTGGCTATATATATTTTTATTTAGTCGAATTAGTGATAGCTACTGACGCAGGAAAAAACTGTTGGAGTAAAAAAATTGTGTCTTATGCTAACGTGGTTAGCTAATAGATTTACATATTGTGTCTTCCCTGTAAAACATTTTAAAAATCTGAAATGGTGGCTTTATTCACAAGATCTGTATCTTTCATCTGGTGTCTTGGACTTGTGATTTAATGATATTTAGATGCTACAATTTACTTGTGACGCTATGCTAGCTATGCTACTCAGTGGGGGGGGAGTGGGGGGTGATCCCGGATCCGGGTTGGTGACTCGTTAAAGGTTAACACACAACACACAAACAAGGCACCCCAATGACTTCTTGCTCCAGGCCTAAAACAGTTTGTGTAAGCAAACTGTGGAACTGGTATTCAAAGAATGAATTGCATGGTTGTGTAAGAGGATATGGGTAGCATGTGTGACCACTGGGTTTAATCTTCGCTATAGTGTTGTGTGTTGGTAGGGGGCACTTGGGTTTCCATATGGTTTACTGTGCAATACCCACCTGTGTTGCCATCTTGCCGTAGTCGATCCAGCGCAGGGTGGCAAAGTTGGTGGACTCCGCGCAGTTGAAGCCGTGGTTGAAACCGGCGTGGTAGCCATAAGGAAAGGTGACCATAAACTCGCCTTCTTCCTGAGTGATCTGGAGATAGCAAGAGTTCAAAGGTTAAATGTTCCTCTGTGATGTTGTGACAGAGTATCAAATCAACAGGATACAGTCATATAATCTACATGTTACTTACTGATCAATATATAAATATTCTGTTTCGGGTTTGGATGACTGACCCTGAATACAGTAAACAGTTGCATAAAAAGTGAAGTCAAACATTAAAATGTACATTAACTGACTGAGCATTAATGGTCAACAGAACCAGTGCAGTACAAGCAGTATGCAAACCTCATCAAATGTTGTATCTATATTGGATAAGCAAACATTTTTGTTATTAAACCGGCTTTTGATGGGCAGAGATGAGCAAAACTATGCCAAAATGATGAAGTAATTTACATTTAAGGCAATGAAACTCTGCCTCGGATGGAAGGATTTGGCAAAAACAGGGTCTTCGCAACCCCTGAAACCCAGCCATGGGAACAAAAACAGATGCTAGCTCTTAATATCCACAATCATTAAGCACTGATGGGAAGGGTGATTTGCTTTTTTTTAAACTCACCCTTCCTTCCTCCATCCATCTTTCCCTCACTTGAGCTGCCTGGTGGCTACTTCTCCTAGAGAACCAGTCCCGGCGATACATGCGTAATTAGACAAGCCAGCAAGCATGGCACAAGAAATTAGCCAGTCCGTGCAAATTAAGATTCATCTGATTGCGTTTCGTTCCAAGGCAGAACTAGGGCCATCATTTACTGAGAGCTCGGGAGGGTGAAGACAGTTCACCGGAATTGTCTGCATCTCTTGGATATTAAGCCTGACAAATTATTTGGCGGTTTTTATTTTGACACTCCTAGTTTTCTGTGGCTGCCCCAACATTAAAATGTCTACGTCTATTACGTGAGGTTCATTGGCAATCCCTGACAGAATTATTAAGTCACTAGATTTCTACAGCTGAACTTCAAATACGCTGTACGTTTTGGGCCCTTGATCTGAAGACCCTCTTCATCAAGTCACCTCACCCCTCTAAGAGAGGTGGGTCGGCAGGTAGCCTAGTGGTTAGAGCGTTGGGCCAGTAACGGAAAGTTTGCTAGACCAATGTAACTAAGACTCAATCCCAATCATAATTTACTGTGAAGTGAAGCTATGGTCTTTAAGTAAAGACGCCATCAATCTCATTATCAACCTTTCAATACTGTGTGCTGTGTGTCGTCTGCTCGCGCGCGCTGCGTGTTCACGTCATCACCCCCCCCTCCATTCACTCCTCCCCTGTCATCAGTCCCAGAGGTTGGTTGGAGAGCAGCCACACTCACAACAACTTCAGCATGTCTACTGACCCAGACTCCATCATCTAAAAGTGCCATTAGCCTCCACTTCAGTCAGCGAAGGCAGGCTGTCATTCACCCCGTTCATTTCTATCAGCGGTCGGTGCTAGAGTCAGCTAGAGTCACAAGGGTGTGTCCCCTATGAGCCCTGGTCAAAAGTAGTGCACTTTTATAGGGAATAGTGTTCCATTTAGGAAGCAGCCATATGCAGCACAGGGCTATCGTCTCCTTTCACCGGTTGAAGGATTTCAATTGTGCTTCAGCAAAGGGTTCCATTCAGAAGGGTTATTACTAAAACTGCCGTTGGTGGTCAAGTGGCTCCTTTCTGAGAGCTGTTAACAGGCTGCTAGTGGTCATGTGATGACAAATGAGTTGAATTGCATTACCGGAAATATCCGTCAAACATAGATGGTTAAAATGAGAAGTGTTAGAGGTCTGTTATTGGTTAAATGTGCATGTATGACATTAATCAAATGGATGAGGTTACTTCCTTTATTTCTATATATATATATATATATATATATATATATATATATATATATATATATATATATATATATATATATATATATATATATATATATATATATATATAATCCCTCACAGAACAGTGTTGCTATTAAAACTTCAGAGCCCTAAGGCTGTATGTGCCAAGGCGTCTCAGAGTAGGGTGCTGCAGTGTTCAATTTAGCATCCATTTGAGTCTTTATGACTAAAATACCTTTTAGTCTTAGTCACATTTTAGTCATTTCATCCTTAGTTTTAGCTATTATCAGTCGACTAAAACTCTGGACAATTTTTGTCTATTTTTAGTCGAAGTCAT
Source organism: Salvelinus namaycush (assembly GCF_016432855.1). Classification (NCBI taxonomy): domain Eukaryota; kingdom Metazoa; phylum Chordata; class Actinopteri; order Salmoniformes; family Salmonidae; genus Salvelinus; species Salvelinus namaycush. The sequence goes on from NC_052315.1 coordinate 8,416,485, forward strand.
TTTAGTCAAATATTAGTCAGTTCATTTCCATGTGCACATTAAGATAGACCTATTTGAACCAGACTATCCACTCATACAGTATAGTTGACACATTGCTATTGTGGCAGATTGTAACCAATGGCAGCCATGATTTACCATATAGGCTACATGTTAAACAATTTAGACATGAAGCGATTATCTCCCCATCACAACCTTAGGATGGGGGGGATAGGGATGTGATATAAAAGTGATATTTTTTCCATGGCAAAAATGAAAAGATCGGAAAGATCAGAAAGCACAACTGAAAGACGTTAATTCCGCCAATTAAATATTCTGCAAAGGCATGCATGCTTATGATTGGATAAAACATTTGAGAAGAAGCTTCATGTTAAATTTGATGTTCATTAATATCACATGGAATTCTCATCACATTTGTCGAAAATGAAAACTCATTTGTTATTCATCGTTTTTTCCCTTCAGGACATCTCGTCTCATTATTGTCATTCATTTGTGTCAGGAAAAATGGGTTGTTGACTAATATTTTTCATCAGTTATTGTCGACGAAATGAACACTGGGGTGCTGATCGCCACCTGATCCTAGATCAGCACCTCTATTCTGAGTAGGGATGTGACAAATTGACTATTGTTCTTAACGTTTAAACTGCCATTTCTTGATTCTTCTTTAAAACTATAAAACAAATTCATTAAATTGCATATGAATTCCCATTTAATTCCCATTCAACTTCTCAAAGTATTGCCATGCAGGACTTCGCTGCGGTCGCCTGCCTTTCCCTGACATTTTCCCAACTGTTAAAGATTATGACCTGTGGGTAGAGTCGACTACCAAATAATTGATTGGTTGACTCCTTGCACGTGGACAGACAGGACAGCCACCAGACAGTCAGTCAGAACCGTGCACTAGGTCTATCTATCAGTATAGACAGGTCAGCCACCAGACAGTCAGTCAGAACCGTGCACTAGGTCTATCTATCAGTATAGACAGGTCAGCCACCAGACAGTCAGTCAGAACCGTGCACTAGGTCTATCAGTATAGACAGGTCAGCCACCAGACAGACAGTCAGAACCGTGCACTAGGTCTATCTATCAGTATAGACAGGTCAGCCACCAGACAGACAGTCAGAACCGTGCACTAGGTCTATCTATCAGTATAGACAGGTCAGCCACCAGACAGACAGTCAGAACCGTGCACTAGGTCTATCTATCAGTATAGACAGGTCAGCCACCAGACAGTCAGAACCGTGCACTAGGTCTATCTATCAGTATAGGCAGGTCAGCCACCAGACAGTCAATCAGAACCGTGCACTAGGTCTATCTATCAGTATAGACAGGTCAGCCACCAGACAGTCAGTCAGAACCGTGCACTAGGTCCATCTATCAGTATAGACAGGTCAGCCACCAGACAGTCAGAACCGTGCACTAGGCCTATTTATCAGTATAGACAGGTCAGCCACCAGACAGTCAGAACCGTGCACTAGGCCTATTCATCAGTATAGACAGGTCAGCCACCAGACAGTCAGAACCGTGCACTAGGTCTATCTATCAGTATAGACAGGTCAGCCACCAGGCAGACAGTCAGAACCGTGCACTAGGTCCATCTATCAGTATAGACAGGTCAGCCACCAGACAGTCAGAACCGTGCACTAGGCCTATTTATCAGTATAGACAGGTCAGCCACCAGACAGTCAGAACCGTGCACTAGGCCTATTCATCAGTATAGACAGGTCAGCCACCAGACAGTCAGAACCGTGCACTAGGTCTATCTATCAGTATAGACAGGTCAGCCACCAGGCAGACAGTCAGAACCGTGCACTAGGTCTATCTATCAGTATAGACAGGTCAGCCACCAGACAGTCAGAACCGTGCACTAGGCCTATTTATCAGTATAGACAGGTCAGCCACCAGACAGTCAGAACCGTGCACTAGGTCTATCTATCAGTATAGACAGGTCAGCCACCAGGCAGACAGTCGGAACCGTGCACTAGGTCTATCTATCAGTATAGACAGGTCAGCCACCAGACAGTCAGAACCGTGCACTAGGTCTATCTATCAGTATAGACAGGTCAGCCACCAGGCAGACAGTCAGAACCGTGCACTAGGTCTATCTATCAGTATAGACAGGTCAGCCACCAGGCAGACAGTCAGAACCGTGCACTAGGTCTATCTATCAGTATAGACAGGTCAGCCACCAGACAGACAGTCAGAACCGTGCACTAGGTCTATCTATCAGTATAGACAGGTCAGCCACCAGACATTCAGAACCGTGCACTAGGCCTATCTATCAGTATAGACAGGTCAGCCACCAGACAGTCAGAACCGTGCACTAGGCCTATCTATCAGTATAGACAGGTCAGCCACCAGGCAGACAGTCAGAACCGTGCACTAGGTCTATCTATCAGTATAGACAGGTCAGCCACCAGGCAGACAGTCAGAACCGTGCACTAGGCCCATCTATCAGTATAGACAGGTCAGCCACCAGACAGTCAGAACCGTGCACTAGGCCTATTCATCAGTATAGACAGGTCAGCCACCAGACAGTCAGAACCGTGCACTAGGTCTATCTATCAGTATAGACAGGTCAGCCACCAGGCAGACAGTCAGAACCGGGCACTAGGTCTATCTATCAGTATAGGCAGGTCAGCCACCAGACAGACAGTCAGAACCGTGCACTAGGTCTATCTATCAGTATAGGCAGGTCAGCCACCAGACAGTCAGAACCGTGCACTAGGTCTATCTATCAGTATAGACAGGTCAGCCACCAGACAGTCAGTCAGAACCGTGCACTAGGTCTATCTATCAGTATAGGCAGGTCAGCCACCAGACAGTCAGTCAGAACCGTGCACTAGGTCTATCTATCAGTATAGGCAGGTCAGCCACCAGGCAGACAGTCAGAACCGTGCACTGGGTCTATCTATCAGTATAGACAGGTCAGCCACCAGACAGTCAGTCAGAACCGTGCACTAGGCCTATTTATCAGTATAGACAGGTCAGCCACTAGGCAGACAGTCAGAACCGTGCACTAGGTCTATCTATCAGTATAGACAGGTCAGCCATCAGACAGTCAGTCAGAACCGTGCACTAGGTCTATCTATCAGTATAGACAGGTCAGCCACCAGGCAGACAGTCAGAACCGTGCACTAGGTCTATCTATCAGTATAGACAGGTCAGCCACCAGACAGACAGTCAGAACCGTGCACTAGGTCTATCTATCAGTATAGACAGGTCAGCCACCAGACAGTCAGAACCGTGCACTAGGCCTATTTATCAGTATAGACAGGTCAGCCACTAGGCAGACAGTCAGAACCGTGCACTCGGTCTATCTATCAGTATAGACAGGTCAGCCACCAGACAGTCAGAACCGTGCACTAGGTCTATCTATCAGTATAGACAGGTCAGCCACCAGACAGTCAGAACCGTGCACTAGGTCTATCTATCAGTATAGACAGGTCAGCCACCAGACAGACAGTCAGAACCGTGCACTAGGTCCATCTATCAGTATAGACAGGTCAGCCACCAGACAGTCAGTCAGAACCGTGCACTAGGTCTATCTATCAGTATAGACAGGTCAGCCACCAGACAGCCAGTCAGAACCGTGCACTAGGCCCATCTATCAGTATAGACAGGTCAGCCACCAGGCAGACAGTCAGAACCGTGCACTAAGCCTATCTATCAGTATAGACAGGTCAGCCACCAGGCAGACAGTCAGAACCGTGCACTAGGCCTATCTATCAGTATAGACAGGTCAGCCACCAGACAGTCAGAACCGTGCACTAGGTCCATCTATCAGTATAGACAGGTCAGCCACCAGACAGACAGTCAGAACCGTTCACTAGGTCCATCTATCAGTATAGACAGGTCAGCCACCAGACAGACAGTCAGAACCGTTCACTAGGTCCATCTATCAGTATAGACAGGTCAGCCACCAGACAGTCAGAACCGTGCACTAGGTCTATCAGTATAGACAGGTCAGCCACCAGACAGTCAGAACCGTGCACTAGGTCTATCTATCAGTATAGACAGGTCAGCCACCAGACAGACAGTCAGAACCGTGCACTAGGTCTATCTATCAGTATAGACAGGTCAGCCACCAGACAGTCAGAACCGTGCACTAGGCCTATCTATCAGTATAGACAGGTCAGCCACCAGGCAGACAGTCAGAACCGTGCACTAGGCCTATCTATCAGTAAAGACAGGTCAGCCACCAGGCAGACAGTCAGAACCGTGCACTAGGTCTATCTATCAGTATAGACAGGTCAGCCACCAGGCAGACAGTCAGAACCGTGCACTAGGCCCATCTATCAGTATAGACAGGTCAGCCACCAGACAGTCAGAACCGTGCACTAGGCCTATTCATCAGTATAGACAGGTCAGCCACCAGACAGTCAGAACCGTGCACTAGGTCTATCTATCAGTATAGACAGGTCAGCCACCAGGCAGACAGTCAGAACCGGGCACTAGGTCTATCTATCAGTATAGGCAGGTCAGCCACCAGACAGTCAGAACCGTGCACTAGGTCTATCTATCAGTATAGACAGGTCAGCCACCAGACAGTCAGTCAGAACCGTGCACTAGGTCTATCTATCAGTATAGGCAGGTCAGCCACCAGGCAGACAGTCAGAACCGTGCACTGGGTCTATCTATCAGTATAGGCAGGTCAGCCACCAGACAGACAGTCAGAACCGTGCACTAGGTCTATCTATCAGTATAGACAGGTCAGCCACCAGGCAGACAGTCAGAACCGTGCACTAGGCCCATCTATCAGTATAGACAGGTCAGCCACCAGGCAGACAATCAGAACAGTGCACTAGCCCCATCTATCAGTATAGACAGGTCAGCCACCAGACAGTCAGTCAGAACCGTGCACTAGGCCTATTTATCAGTATAGACAGGTCAGCCACTAGGCAGACAGTCAGAACCGTGCACTAGGTCTATCTATCAGTATAGACAGGTCAGCCACCAGACAGTCAGTCAGAACCGTGCACTAGGTCTATCTATCAGTATAGACAGGTCATCCACCAGACAGACAGTCAGAACCGTGCACTAGGCCCATCTATCAGTATAGACAGGTCAGCCACCAGACAGTCAGAACCGTGCACTAGGCCTATTTATCAGTATAGACAGGTCAGCCACCAGACAGACAGTCAGAACCGTGCACTCGGTCTATCTATCAGTATAGACAGGTCAGCCACCAGACAGTCAGAACCGTGCACTAGGTCTATCTATCAGTATAGACAGGTCAGCCACCAGACAGTCAGAACCGTGCACTAGGTCTATCTATCAGTATAGACAGGTCAGCCACCAGGCAGACAGTCAGAACCGTGCACTCGGTCTATCTATCAGTATAGACAGGTCAGCCACCAGGCAGACAGTCAGAACCGTGCACTAAGCCTATCTATCAGTATAGACAGGTCAGCCACCAGACAGTCAGAACCGTGCACTAGGTCTATCTATCAGTATAGACAGGTCAGCCACCAGACAGTCAGAACCGTGCACTAGGCCTATCTATCAGTATAGACAGGTCAGCCACCAGGCAGACAGTCAGAACCGTGCACTAGGCCTATCTATCAGTAAAGACAGGTCAGCCACCAGGCAGACAGTCAGAACCGTGCACTAGGTCTATCTATCAGTATAGACAGGTCAGCCACCAGGCAGACAGTCAGAACCGTGCACTAGGCCCATCTATCAGTATAGACAGGTCAGCCACCAGACAGTCAGAACCGTGCACTAGGCCTATTCATCAGTATAGACAGGTCAGCCACCAGACAGTCAGAACCGTGCACTAGGTCTATCTATCAGTATAGACAGGTCAGCCACCAGGCAGACAGTCAGAACCGGGCACTAGGTCTATCTATCAGTATAGGCAGGTCAGCCACCAGACAGTCAGAACCGTGCACTAGGTCTATCTATCAGTATAGACAGGTCAGCCACCAGACAGTCAGTCAGAACCGTGCACTAGGTCTATCTATCAGTATAGGCAGGTCAGCCACCAGGCAGACAGTCAGAACCGTGCACTGGGTCTATCTATCAGTATAGGCAGGTCAGCCACCAGACAGACAGTCAGAACCGTGCACTAGGTCTATCTATCAGTATAGACAGGTCAGCCACCAGGCAGACAGTCAGAACCGTGCACTAGGCCCATCTATCAGTATAGACAGGTCAGCCACCAGGCAGACAATCAGAACAGTGCACTAGCCCCATCTATCAGTATAGACAGGTCAGCCACCAGACAGTCAGTCAGAACCGTGCACTAGGCCTATTTATCAGTATAGACAGGTCAGCCACTAGGCAGACAGTCAGAACCGTGCACTAGGTCTATCTATCAGTATAGACAGGTCAGCCACCAGACAGTCAGTCAGAACCGTGCACTAGGTCTATCTATCAGTATAGACAGGTCATCCACCAGACAGACAGTCAGAACCGTGCACTAGGCCCATCTATCAGTATAGACAGGTCAGCCACCAGACAGTCAGAACCGTGCACTAGGCCTATTTATCAGTATAGACAGGTCAGCCACCAGACAGACAGTCAGAACCGTGCACTCGGTCTATCTATCAGTATAGACAGGTCAGCCACCAGACAGTCAGAACCGTGCACTAGGTCTATCTATCAGTATAGACAGGTCAGCCACCAGACAGTCAGAACCGTGCACTAGGTCTATCTATCAGTATAGACAGGTCAGCCACCAGGCAGACAGTCAGAACCGTGCACTCGGTCTATCTATCAGTATAGACAGGTCAGCCACCAGGCAGACAGTCAGAACCGTGCACTAAGCCTATCTATCAGTATAGACAGGTCAGCCACCAGACAGTCAGAACCGTGCACTAGGTCTATCTATCAGTATAGACAGGTCAGCCACCAGACAGTCAGTCAGAACCGTGCACTAGGTCTATCTATCAGTATAGACAGGTCAGCCACCAGACAGTCAGAACCGTGCACTAGGTCTATCTATCAGTATAGACAGGTCAGCCACCAGACAGTCAGTCAGAACCGTGCACTAGGCCCATCTATCAGTATAGACAGTCAGTCAGAACCGTGCACTAGGCCCATCTATCAGTATAGACAGGTCAGCCACCAGGCAGACAGTCAGAACCGTGCACTAGGTCTATCTATCAGTATAGACAGGTCAGCCACCAGACAGTCAGAACCGTGCACTAGGTCTATCTATCAGTATAGACAGGTCAGCCACCAGGCAGTCAGAACCGTGCACTAGGTCTATCTATCAGTATAGGCAGGTCAGCCACCAGACAGACAGTCAGAACCGTGCACTAGGTCTATCTATCAGTATAGACAGGTCAGCCACCAGACAGTCAGAACCGTGCACTAGGCCTATTTATCGACAATCAAAAGCTGCATCTCGCAATGGAATGCTGCATCTCGCAATTTTTGGGCTTGTAATGTCTCGCAACTTCAGTAAAGCTGAGCACATCATCAAAAAATAGGCTAGGATATTGAGATGAGCAAGATGAAACACTGCATGAGTTTGCGTCATGCTGTTCACAGTGTGGTAGCCAGGGCACCCAAAGAACTGACAAGTTGAGCTTCACGCTTGAATGCTCTTTGTTGTTGTCCAACTTAACCCACTATGAGGTTTCCTTTCTGCATCTACCCCCCCCCCCCCCAAAAAAACATTCTTAACGTTAAGGATCCCAATTTCATTTAAAAGTTTTAACGTTCACACCCGTAATACTGAGATGCTTTATAAAAACGGAAACAGGCTTTCTCCAGACCTCAGTCCCCCCCAGACCTCAGTCCCCCCCAGACCTCAGTCCCCCCCAGACCTCAGTCCCCCCCAGACCTCAGCCACCACCCCGGTCTTCCTGCCACTGCTCGTTCTACTACCTACCCTGTCGAAGGGGATGCTGTACTTCTTCAGTATGGACGGGGAGATGAGAGTCATCTTGTGGCGGAGAAAGGCGTCACAGCCCTGGGAACTGCCTGGGAAGAAACCTGCAGGTGGGGGAACAACACACAAAAACACCACATTACTAAATTGCCTCCCGTTGCCTGAATCCACTTGTTGTGGCATCCATACTAGTGAAATTAGTCACACTAATATCATTAGTGTCTGAGGCCTTCAACTTACTAGAAAAGAGGGAAAGAGATCTGTTTCTCTGTCTTTCGCTCTCTCACACCTCTGACGAGCCGTCTGTGCCATGCCTCAAAGAATGGGAGACCGTTTGCCCAGTTAAATTTTAATGTAACTGACAGTATAATCGAGGCCCATTTCAAACTTCATTTTCATTGCATTGTTTCAGAGCCTGTTGGTCTCAGATGCTCTTTCTCTGGCGGCTGCTGCGTGAGCTGATAAAGGTGAATAATGTGCTGGCGGAGCCCGTGTATTAATCCCCATTAAAATGCAGCTGGCAGTGTGAAACTCTCCCCGGGGCAATATTAACTAAGCTTCATTTTGTCCTTTGAGTTTGAGATGAAGTTCTCTCTCCTAAGTGATTTTTCTAAGAGATTTCAAATGGGGCTTTCTCCATTCTGATTGTTTTATACTGTTCAATCAAACTTCAACCAAAAATATCAATTTCTGCATTCCCTGCACTCATTTGAGATCATTTCCACACTGCCACTTAGAGCTGCACGATATGGGCAAAAAAAATCTAAGCTTTAAACTTGGGTGAATTGTTGGAATCATGGATGTAGAATGATTATTAATAGTATATGATAGTGGGCACTTTGAACACAGTGTTGTTTGACATGACAACGAAAGAAAAAGCCAGGCAGGAGCTATTGTGACAGGTTTGGAACCAAAGGGTTGGTCAGCGTTTTCTAGGGGACCCTATAACCTTTGGCTACATTGAATGTTCTCTTAGCTATTACATGCAGCTAACATATTCATGCTTCACCTATTCCTCTTTGATTTATAAGACACTGTTGCACAAACACGCTGATTTAGGTCAACACCATCACTGGTATCAGGCTGCATTAGCTAGCTACGTTTGTGCTAACTCAGAGACAACATAGCTATTAGCATTAGCTAATTAGCAGCTAAAACTATTTATTTTAGCCACAACTTGCTTAGAAAAGACAAACTAGCTGTTTGCAGACAGTAAGATACAAACTAATAGCATAATTATAGAACGGTTGTGGATTTATATTAAAAAGCAAAGTGGAAATCAGCATGTGCTGCATTGACCATGCAGACTGAACGCAAGTTGTCTCATGATCGAGCAACAAAAACTGTGCTCCTTGAGTGACAAGGGGCAGGCCTCGGTCTGTGTGAAAAGCGGCATGGAAATAGAGATAAACTAAATAAACGGACTCTACACACGGCAGAGTCGCGTATCACAATTAGCAAACCAAACACTAAAATACCATTATAGAATGTAAAGTAAAAACTGAAACCGTTCTGTGGCGGTATATTAGTAAAACATGGTCAGCCTAAGTGTGCATGAGGATCTGGAGTAGTCTTACCTTGAGCCAGCCTCTCCAGCCTTCTCCCGTGCTCAGGTGGGATGGCATACCTGAATGGAGGGAAAGAGAAAGAGAAAATGAAGTGGACTAAAGAAGAGAAGGAGAAATTACAGTATAAGGATCTAAATGCTTAGTACTCTGGTCAAAGTCCTCATTACACACACACACACACACTTAACTGGGCTAATATCCCAAACATGAAAGGTAATTCATCAGACCATCTTTGAGAAATCAAATGACGAGGACTTTGTAGTTGTCTTTGTAGTGCTCTTTCCCCATTTCAAATGAAATCATCAGAAAGCAAGGGAAAGAGAGAAGAGCTAAATCTCTCTCTCTGTCCACATTAGAGAGCCAGAGCTTTTATTGCATTTGTTATTACAACAATTATTTACTCCAGTTTAGAGAACGCTTAACTCCTCAGAGACCTCTGTATGACGCACCATGTACAAAATCTGCACCTCAACCTCCCTCTGGCCAAAAGCTTGTCTAAGTGATCAGAATAGAAAGGCAGATTATGGAGTCTATGGTGACTGAGTGCAGCTGTGTTAGACTGCCACCAGGTGGGCGTAGAGGGGAGTGCATGATCATTAGTTGTAGGTAAAGAAGAAGGCCAACTTGCAGGTTTGTCTCAATATTACAATCTGTGTGTGTGTGTGTGTGTGTGTGTGTGTGTGTGTGTGTGTGTGTGTGTGTGTGTGTGTGTGTGTGTGTGTGTGTGTGTGTGATTGCAGTACCAAAAGTTTTAGAACATCTACTCATTCCAGGGTTTTTCTTTATTTTTACTATTTTCTACATTGTAGAATAATAGAAGATATCAAAACGATAAACACATATGGAGTCATGTAGTACTACATGATTCCATGTGTTATTTCATAGTTTTGATGTCCTCATTATTATTCTACAATGTAGAAAATAGTAAAAATAAAGAAAAACCCTGGAATGAGTAGATGTTCTAAAACTTTTGACTGGTACTGTTTGTAAATAAGGTATTTCTGTTTTGAAATTTTTTCTAAAAACCTTTTTTGCTTTGTCATTATAGGGTATTGTGTGTAGATTGAGTATTTTTTATTTAATACGTTTTAGAATATTGCTGTAACGTAACAAAATGTGGAAAAAGGGAAGCGGTGTGAATACTTTCCGAATGCACTGTAGATCAATGTTTTTTCTGTGATCGAATTAACATTATATCCGCCCATTCTCAATGCAACAAACCAAAACAAATCTAACTTTGCCAGATTGAGCCTGTGATTTTTATGAAGGCAGAGCCAGAGCGCAACGCAGTAGAATAATATTGGTGGCGGTAGCCCACAAGCAGTCTTTCAATCAGCCACGAGTGAATACGTTTTTCAAAATCAGGGGACAGAGCCGCACGTGTGCATATTTGTTGATATTATTTGCTAGTTAGCGAGTTACCAGCCCAGTTATAGATAAGTATAGGTCAGCAATGGGGGGTTACTGCTTCCTACAAGAGCACAAAACGTGTAGGCTACATTTCAAGGTGTCTTTGAAAAGCCAGTCCTGTAAAAATCGTATGTCTTAAAGGGGCAGTGTTGTATTTTGAGACGGGCTTGATATGCAAATATGCAGAGGGATAGTCTAATTATCTGTAATGTTCATGGTTTTGGTTCAATTTGTAACAAAGAGGGCATTTTCATAGACTGACTTGAAAGCCAGATTAGTGACTATTGCAACAACAACAAATCCAGGTTCAACTATTTTGATGAAAATAATTAGTCGGTCTTATAGTTGTGAGACTTGCATTTACACCAAGTATTAATTTTATAAGCCATGAATTCATTCGATTATTCGTGACTGTTTGAAATGTGGTGTGTTGACCTTTAATTGTGCAACAAAGCTTAGAGTAAATTGTAAAAATATATAAATAATCAAGATAAGATTGTTTTATTCACTGCTTTAGCACACTGCCCACCCGGATGTCCTAGCCGTGTCTTAATCCTGGCTTAGGAAGGCCACCAAAAACCCTGAAATTTCCATCCCTAACTATAACATTTTCCACCAAGATAGAACTGCCAAAGGGGGCGGAGTTGCAATCGACTGCAGAGAGCCTGCAGAGTTCTGTCTTACTATCCAGGTCTGTACCCAAACAATTCGAGCTTCTACTTTTAAAAATTCACCTTTCCAGAAACAAGTCTCTCACTGTTGCCGCTTGCTATAGACCACCTTCTGCCCTGGACACCATATGTGAATTGATTGACTCCCATCCATCTTCAGAGCTCGTGCTGCTAGGTGACCTAAACTGGGACATGCTTAACTTCTCTAAGATAGATAGCATTTTCACGTTTGGATGAAAAGCATACCCAATTTCAACTGCTAGCTACTCATCCCCAGAAGATAATATATGCATTTTATTCGTAGATTTGGATAGAAAACACTCTGACGTTTCTAAAACTGTTTGAATCATGTCTGTGAGTATAACAGAACTTATTTAGCAGGCAAAACCCCGAGGACAAACCATTCAGATTTTTTTTTTTTTGAGGTCACTCTCTTTTCAATGAGTTTTCATTGGGAATCCAGAATTCTAAGGAACCTTCTTGCAGTTCCTACCGCTTCCACTGGATGTCAACAGTCTTTAGAAGTTGGTTGAGGGTTTTTCCTTTGTGTAATGAAGAAGTAGCCCTGTTCAGAACTAGGGTCGAGTGAAGTGTACTGTTTGTTAGAGGCGCGTGACCAGAAAGCTAGCTACAGTTTGTTTTAATCCTGTATTGAACACAGATCGTCCTGTCTTCAATTTGATCGATTATTTACGTTAAAAAATACCTATAGTTGTATTACAAAAGTAGTTTGAAATGTTTTGGCAAAGTTTACAGGTAACCTTCGAGATATTTTGTAGTCACGTTGGGCAAGTAGGAACCGGTGTTTTTCTGGATCAAATGCGCCAAATAAATGGACATTTTGGACATATATAGACGGAATTAAATCGAACATAAGGACCATTTGTGAAGTTTATGGGACATATTGGAGTGCCAACAACAGAAGCTCGTCAAAGGTAAGGCATGAATTATATTTTTATTTCTGCATTTTGTGTCGCGCCTGCAGGGTTGAAATATGCTTCTCTCTCTTTGTTTACTATGGTGCTATCCTCAGATAATAGCATTGTTTGCTTTCGCCGAAAAGCCTATTTGAATTCTGACACGTTGGCTGGATTCACAACCAGTGTAGCTTTAATTTGGTATCTTTCATGTATGATTTAATGAAAGTTTGATTTTTATAGTATTTTATTTGAATTTGGCGCGCTGTATTTTCTCTGGCTTTTGGCCAAGTGAGACAGTAGCGTCCCGCCTAAACTCTGATTTTTTGATATAAATATGAACTTTACCGAACAAAAACATACATGTATTGTGTAACATGAAGTCCTATGCGCATCATCTGATGAAGATCATCAAAGGTTAGTGATTAATTTTATCTCTATTTTTTTTTACTCCTCTCTTTGGCTGGAAAAATGGCTGTGTTTTTCTGTGGCTATGTACTGACTTAACATAATCGCAAGGTGTGCTTTCGCCGTAAATCCTTTTTGAAATCAGACACTGTGGCTGGATTAACGAGAAGTCTATCTTTAAAATGGTGTATAATACTTCTATGTTTGAGGAATTTTAATTATGAGATTTGTTGTTTTGAATTTGGCGCCCTGCAATTTCACTGGCTGTTGGTTAGGTGGGACGCTACCGTCCCACATATCCCAGAGAAGTTAACACCCCGGCCATCCTACAATCTAAGCTTGATGCCCTTAATCTCAAACGAATTATCAATGAACCTACCAGGTACAACCCCAAATCCGTAAACACGGGCACCCTCATAGATATCATCCTAACCAACCTGCCCTCCAAATACACCTCTGCTGTTTTCAACCAAGATCTCAGCGATCACTGCCTCATTGCCTGCATCCGTAATGGGTCTGCGGTCAAACGACCACCCCTCATCACTGTCAAAAGCTCCCTAAAACACTTCAGCAAGCAGGCCTTTCTAATCAACCTGGACGGGGTATTGCATTAGTCGAATAGCCCCCGTGATATGCAACTTTTCAGGGAAGTTAGGAACCAATATACACAGGCAGTTAGGAAAGCTAAGGCTAGCTTTTTCAAACATAAATTTGCATCCTGTAGTACTAACTCAAAAAAGTTCTGGGACACTGCAAAGTCCATGGAGAATAGCACCTCCTCCCAGCTGCCCACTGCACTGAGGCTAGGAAACACTGTCAACACCGATAAATCCACTATAATTGAGAATTTCAATAAGCATTTTTCTACGGCTGGCCATGCTTTCCACCTGGCTACCCCTACCCCGGTCAACTGCCCGGCACCCCTCACAGCAACTCGCCCAAGCCTCCCTCATTTCTTCTTCACCCAAATCCAGATAGCTGATGTTCTGAAAGAGCTGCAAAATCTGGACCCCTACAAATCAGCCGGGCTAGACAATCTGGACCCTCTCTTTCTTAAATGATCCACTGCAATTGTTGCATCCCCTATTACTAGCCTGTTCAACCTCTCTTTTGTATCGTTTGAGATTCCCAAAGATTGGAAAGCTGCTGCGATCATCCCCCTCTTCAAAGGGGGAGACACTCTAGACCCAAACTGCTATAGACCTATATCTATCCTACCCTGCCTTTTTAAGGTCTTCGAAAGCCAAGTTAACAAACAGACTACCGACCATTTCGAATCCAACCGTACCTTCTCCGCTACGCAATCTGGTTTCAGAGCTGGTCATGGGTGCACCTCAGCCACGCTCAAGGTCCTAAACGATATCATAACCGCCATCGATAAGAGACAATACTGTGCAGCTGTATTCATCGTCCTGGCCAAGGCTTTCGACTCTGTCAATTACCACATTCTTATCGTCAGACTAAACAGCCTTGGTTTCTCAAATGACTGCCTTGCCTGGTTCACCAACAACTTTTCTGATAGAGTTCAGTGTGTCAAATCGGAGGGCCTGTTGTCCAGGCCTCTGGCAGTCTCTATGGGGGTGCCACAGGGTTCAATTCTTGGACCGACTCTCTTCTCTGTATACATCAATGATGTCGCTCTTGCTGCTGGTGAGTCTCTGATCCACCTCTACGCAGACGACACCATTCTGTATACTTCTGGCCCTTCTTTGGACACTGTGTTAACAACCCTCCAGACGAGCTTCAATGCCATACAACTCTCCTTCCGTGGCCTCCAATTGCTCTTAAATACAAGTAAGACTAAATGCATGCTCTTCAACCGATCGCTGCCTGCACCTGCCCGCCCGTCCAACATTACTACTCTGGACGGTTCTGACTTAGAATATGTGGACAACTACAAATACCTAGGTGTCTGGTTAGACTGTAAACTCTCCTTCCAGACTCACACTTAGCATCTACAAACCAAAATTAAATCTAGAATCGGCGTCCTATATCGCAACAAAGCATTCTTCACTCATGCTGCCAAACATACCCTCGTAAAACTGACCATACTACCGATCCTCGACTTCGGCGATGTCATTTACAAAATAGCCTCCAACACTCTACTCAACAAACTGGATGCAGTCTACCACAGTGCCATCCATTTTGTCACCAAAGCCCCATATACTACCCACCATTGCGACCTGTACACTCTCGTTGGCTGGCCATCGCTTCATACCCGTCACCAAACCCACTGGCTCCAGGTCATCTCCAACTCTCTGCTAGGTAAAGCCCCGCCTTATCTCAGCTCACTGGTCACCATAGCAGCACCCACCCGTAGCACGAGCTCCAGCAGGTATATCTCACGAGTCACCCCCAAAGCCAATTCGTCCTTCGGCCGCCTCTCCTTACAGTTCTCTGCTGCCAATGACTGGAACGAACTGCAAAAAAAAATCACTGAAGCTGGAGACTCATATCTCCCTCACTAGCTTTAAGCACCAGCTGTCAGAGCATCTCACATATCACTGCACCAGTACATAGCCCATCTGTAATATAGCCCATCCCACTACCTCATCCCCATACTGTATTTATTTATTTATCTTGCTCCTTTGCACCCCAGTATCTCTACTTGCACATTCTTCTGCACCTCAATCACTCCAGTGTTTAATTGGTATAGTGTAATTACTTCGCCACCATGGCCTATTTATTGCCTTACCTCCCTTATCTTACATTTGCACACACTGTATATAGATTTTTTCTACTGTATTATTGACTCTGTTTGTTGTATGTGTCGAACTGCTTTGCTTTATTCTTGGCCAGGTCGCAGTTGTAAATGAGAACTTGTTCTCAACTAGCCTACCTGGTTAAATAAAGGTGAAATAAAAAATATAATAAAATAAACTATAAATACAAAAGTATGTGGAGACCCCTTCAAATATACATGATCAAAAGTATGTGGACACCTGTTCGTCGAATTTTCTAAATCACGGGCATTAATATGGATTTAGTTCTGCCTTTGCTGCTATAACAGCCTCCACTCTTCTGGGAAGGCTTTCCACTTGATGTTGGAGTATTTCTGTGGGCACTTGCTTTCATTCAGCCATGAGCATTAGTGAGGTCTAGCACTGACGTTGGGCGATTAGGCCCGGCTCGCAGTCGGCGTTCCAATTCATCCCAAAGGTGTTCAGTGGGGTTGAGGTCAGGGCTCTGTGCAGGCCAGTCAAGTTCTACCACACTGATCTCGACAAACCATTTCTGTATGGACCGCACTTTGTGCACGGGAGCATTGTCATGCTGAAACAGGAAAGGGCCTTCCCCAAACTGTTGCCACAATCATCTACAATGTCATTGTATGCTGTAGCATTAAGATTTCCCCTCACTGGAACTAAGGCGCTTTGCCCGAATCATGAAAAACAGCCCAGACCATTATTCCTCATCCACCAAACTTTACAGTTGGCACTATGCATTGGGGCAGGTAGCATTCTCCGGGCATCTGCCAAACCCAGATTTGTCTGTCAGACTGCCAGATGGTGAAGCGTGATTCATCACTCCAGAGAACGAGTTTCCACTGCTCCAGAGTCCAACGGCGGCCAGTTTTACACCGCTCCAGCCGACGCTTGGCATTGCGCATGGTGATCTTAGGCTTGTGTGCGGCTGCTCGTCCAAGAAAACCCATTTCATGAAGCTCCTGACAAACAGTTTGTGTGCTGATGTTGCTTTCAGAGGCAGTTTGGGACTCTGTAGTGAGTGTTGCATAACCGTGGGGACTGCAGGTTAGGAGTCAACCCGTGCATCACTACTACATTGACACTCCAACACACACATACAGTTCCTTCAGAAAGCATTCATACCTGAATTCAAAATGTATTAAAATTATTATTTCATCTACACACAATATCCCATAATGACAAAATGAAAACATGTGCTTAGAAATGCATTAATAATTAAATACAGAAATGTAATTTACATAACTATTCACAACCCTGGGTCAATAGTTTGTAGAAGAACCTTTGGCAGCGATAACAACAGTGAGTCTTTCTGGGTAAGTCTTTAAAAGTGTTCCACATCTGGATTGTGCAACATTAACTCATTCTTTTCAAAATTCTTCCAGCTCTGTCAAACATTGCTAGACAACCATTTTCATGTCTTGCTCTAGATTTTCCAGCAGATTTAAGTCAAAACTGTAAATCGTCCACTCAGGAACATTCACTGTCTTCTTGGTAAGCAACTCCAGTGTAGATGTGGCCTTGAATTTTAGGTTATTGTCTTGCTGAAAGGTGAATTCATCTCCCAGGATTTTGCCTGTGCTTGTGTATTCCGTTTCTATTTTTTCCTTTTTAATCCTCACGCAACGATTACAAGCATCCCCATAACATGATGCAGCCACCACTATGCTTGAAAATATGGAAAGTGATACTCAGTGATGTGTACAGTTGGATTTGTCCCAAACATAATACTTTCTATTCAGGACAAAAAGTGAATTGCTCTGCCATATTTTTTTGCAGTATTACTTTAGTGCCTTGTTGCAAACAGGATGCATGTTTTGAAATGTGTATTCTGTACAGGATTCCTTCTTTTCAAGCTGTCATTTAGGTTAGTATTGTGGAGGAACTACAATGTTGTTAATCCATCCTCAGTTCTCCTATCACAGCCATTAAACTCTGTAACTGGTTTAAAGTCATCATTGTCCCCATGGTGAAATTCCTGAGCGGTTTCCTTCCTCTCTGGCAACTGAGTCAGGAAGGACGCCTGTAGCTTTGTTGTGACTGGGTGTATTGATACACCATCCAAAGTGTAATTAATAACTTCACCATGCTCAAAGGGATATTCAATGTCTGCTTTTAATATTTTTTACCCATCTACCAATAGGTGCCCTTCTTTGCAAGGCAATGGAAAACCTCCCTGGTCTTTGTGGTTAAACCTGTGTTTGAAATTCACCGCTCGACAATTGTATGTGTGGGGTACAGGGATGATGTAGTCATTTAAAAAAAATCATGTTAAACAATATTATTGCACACAGAGTGAGTCCATGCAATATATTATGTGACTTGTTAAGCACATGTTTACTCCTGAACTTATTTAGGCTTGCCATAACAAAGGGGTTGAATACTTGACTCAAAAATAAATTACAACAATAATTCCTCTGACATTACGGGGTATTGTGTGTAGGCCAGTGACAAAACATCTACATTTACTCCATTTAAAATAATTCAGGCTGTAACACAACAAAATGTGGAAAAAGTCAAAGGGGTGTGAATACTTTCTGAAGACACAACATACGCTCACACACAGTTCTGTCACACGCTTCACATACGCTGCTGCTACTCGGTTTATTATTTATCCTGATTGCCTAGTCACTTTTACCCCCCCCCTACATATTTCCTCAACTACCTCGTACCCCTGCCCATTGACTCTGTACCGGTACTCCTTGTGTATATAGTCTCATTGTTGTTTAATTGTGTTACTGTTTCCTTTTTTGATATTATTTTCTTACTTTTTAATATTATTTTCTTACTTTTTAACTCAGTATTGTTGGGAAAGGGTTCGTAAGTAAGCATTTTAAAGTCTACACCTGTTGTATTCAGCGCAAAATTAGATTTGAACTACCAGCTCTATTGGCATAGCATCAAATGCGATTTTGTCATGTTGACCAGGGCCGTATGTAGCCAACGTGTCAGAATGAGTGCTGACTGACGATCAGTTTCGCTTTTTAGATCAAAATTAATAAGATTGAATGGAAATCTGGGGGGGACCTGATCCTAGATCAGCCATCCTATTCTGAGATGCTAGTTACATACTTAGACCGCTGCGCCACTAAGGCACTGCATCTCAGTGTAAGAGGCGTCAATGCAGTCTCTGGTTCGAATCCAGGCTTCATCACATCTGGCTGTGATTGGGAGTCCCATAGGGCGGCGCACAATTGGCCCAGTGTCGTCTGGGTTTGGCCGGTGTAGGCCGTCATTGTAAATAAGAATGTTCTTCACTGACTTGCCTAGTTAAATAAAGGTTAAATAAAAAATAAAAAAAATAAAACTTTAACTAAATGTTCATATCTATGGCTCTGATATAAAAAAAATGGGGTGCTTGTGAATGGCTTAGAGTAGGGAGAATATGGTAAAGGACATATAGAATTGTGTAAGCGACACTTGGAATTTGACCCTAAACTAACTTGCGACACAGCAGGGTTACCAAGGGAACCAACGTCATGAAAACGTTTAATATCCCAAATCAATATCCTGTTAAATAAACTCTAAATGAATCACAGTACATCAGTGTTTTAATACGGTTGTTCACAGCTGCTCAATTCATCTAGGTTTTGCTGATCTACACAGCCAATTGATGTGTAACACATAGGCTTGTGGTGTTGCGTGTCAACGCAGTCTTCAAGATGTAGATCAATAACACACATACACACACAGTAGTTTAACAGACAAGACTGGTCATATCATCTCTCTATTCTCTCCTGGTCTTGGTCTCCTGGTTTTGGTTCCCCCCCCCCAAAAAAAACACAACCATTTTAACTTTAAGATGATCGTTCGTCAATGGCCTACCAAGATAACCTTAGTGCTAAAAGAGGATCTTTGGGAAACGTACCGGTCAAGGCCTTCATTAAAAAGGTTTCAGATTCACAATGCAAGCGGATGGAAAACATCCATTGACATCAATATAATTGATCAGGCAATTATAACTATTGCCAATTGTCTTCATTCATAAAACACTTCCAATGCAACAATACTGTGGCACTGACGTCTCTTTCCTTCCGGAAGAGACACAAAAACAGCAAGCGTCATCTAATACCTGATAAATCTATAAAATTAAGTGAACAATGAATCCATAATGGACTCTCACTCTGCATAATAAATGGATCAATGCAATTTTAAGATGTTCATTTTCAGCAGTTTCTCTTACTCTCTGCAAACCACCGGGCGATGTTTACAGCATCTGACAACAGATTATTTGGGGGGGGGGGGGGGGGGGTAATGACAGATGGCAGCAGAGTTGGAGGGGAATGGAGTTAATTTCACAGTGGCTGCACAGGGGGGGTAACAGCTCCTTGCACATAGTTTAACATACTGTAATTACCCCAAAAGTGAAAATGATTCAATTTCCAAAAAAAAAGCAGGGGAAGAAGTGTGTGTGTGTGTACACTGTTTGAATGTTCTCCCCACACATTCACGGTTAAACAGTTGAGGGGTGCATCCAAGTGAGTAAATGTACTTTTAACGAGTGACGAGGGAAGATTACTTTTCCTCACAGGGGCATATGTAAGAGGGAAAGGGAGAAGAATAGGGGAGGGAAAGATATCTTGAGAGGGGAGACTTCTGAATCAAAAAGGAAGCAACCGAAGCATGACAAACCTACTCCATTATACCATGGAGAGGCTCTGGATTCGTCTCAAATCACACCCTATTTCCTAGGTATTGACCTACTTTAGATCACAACTCAGGTCAAAAGTAGTGCACTGAATAGAGAATAGGGCGCCCTTTGGGACGCCACTTCTCTGTTTAAGTGCCCAGGCATTAGAGCTTTGGAAAGGCTACATTCTAAAAAGCAGATTTCTAAAAGAACAAGACAGACAGTAAACTCAAGGATGGGTCTTTTAGTAGAGTGATGGCTAACGGGACATGCCTCTTGATGGAGCAGTAGAGTGACGGCTAACGGGACATGCCTCTTGATGGAGCAGTAGAGTGACGGCTAACGGGACATGCCTCTTGATGGAGCAGTAGAGTGACGGCTAACGGGACATGCCTCCTGATGGAGCAGTAGAGTGACGGCTAACGGGACATGCCTCCTGATGGAGCAGTAGAGTGACGGCTAACGGGACATGCCTCTTGATGGAGCAGTAGAGTGACGGCTAACGGGACATGCCTCTTGATGGAGCAGTAGAGTGACGGCTAACGGGACATGCCTCTTGATGGAGCAGTAGAGTGACGGCTAACGGGACATGCCTCTTGATGGAGCAGTAGAGTGACGGCTAACGGGACATGCCTCTTGATGGAGCAGTAGAGTGACGGCTAACGGGACATGCCTCTTGATGGAGCAGTAGAGTGACGGCTAACGGGACATGCCTCTTGATGGAGCAGTAGAGTGACGGCTAACGGGACATGCCTCTTGATGGAGCAGTAGAGTGACGGCTAACGGGACATGCCTCTTGATGGAGCAGTAGAGTGACGGCTAACGGGACATGCCTCTTGATGGAGCAGTAGAGTGACGGCTAACGGGACATGCCTCTTGATGGAGCAGCAGAGTGACGGCTAACGGGACATGCCTCTTGATGGAGCAGCAGAGTGACGGCTAACGGGACATGCCTCTTGATGGAGCAGCAGAGTGACGGCTAACGGGACATGCCTCTTGATGGAGCAGCAGAGTGACGGCTAACGGGACATGCCTCTTGATGGAGCAGTAGAGTGACGGCTAACGGGACATGCCTCTTGATGGAGCAGTAGAGTGACGGCTAACGGGACATGCCTCTTGATGGAGCAGTAGAGTGACGGCTAACGGGACATGCCTCTTGATAGAGCAGTAGAGTGACGGCTAACGGGACATGCCTCTTGATGGAGCAGTAGAGTGACGGCTAACGGGACATGCCTCTTGATGGAGCAGTAGAGTGACGGCTAACGGGACATGCCTCCTGATGGAGCAGTAGAGTGACGGCTAACGGGACATGCCTCTTGATGGAGCAGTAGAGTGACGGCTAACGGGACATGCCTCTTGATGGAGCAGTAGAGTGACGGCTAACGGGACATGCCTCTTGATGGAGCAGTAGAGTGACGGCTAACGGGACATGCCTCTTGATGGAGCAGTAGAGTGACGGCTAACGGGACATGCCTCTTGATGGAGCAGTAGAGTGACGGCTAACGGGACATGCCTCTTGATGGAGCAGTAGAGTGACGGCTAACGGGACATGCCTCTTGATGGAGCAGTAGAGTGACGGCTAACGGGACATGCCTCTTGATGGAGCAGCAGAGTGACGGCTAACGGGACATGCCTCTTGATGGAGCAGCAGAGTGACGGCTAACGGGACATGCCTCTTGATGGAGCAGCAGAGTGACGGCTAACGGGACATGCCTCTTGATGGAGCAGCAGAGTGACGGCTAACGGGACATGCCTCTTGATGGAGCAGTAGAGTGACGGCTAACGGGACATGCCTCTTGATGGAGCAGTAGAGTGACGGCTAACGGGACATGCCTCTTGATGGAGCAGTAGAGTGACGGCTAACGGGACATGCCTCTTGATAGAGCAGTAGAGTGACGGCTAACGGGACATGCCTCTTGATAGAGCAGTAGAGTGACGGCTAACGGGACATGCCTCTTGATAGAGCAGTAGAGTGACGGCTAATGGGACATGCCTCTTGATGGAGCAGTAGAGTGACTGCTAACGGGACATGCCTCTTGATGGAGCAGTAGAGTGATGGCTAACGGAACATGCCTCTTGATGGCTAACGGGACATGGCTCTTGATACAGCAGGGTTAGAACACACCGAGCTGAGCTGATGATTCTAGTGACATCACACTGCAGGGGGAGCAGAGGCACAGGGAAAGGGGGATACCTAGTCAGTTGTACAACTGAATGCATTTAACTCAACCCCTCTGAGGTGAGGGGTGCTGCCTTAATCAACATCCACGTCTTCGGCGCCCGGGGAACAGTAGGTTAACTGCCTTGGTCGGGGGCAGAACGATAGAGTTTCACCTTGTCAGCTCTGGGATTCGATCCAGCAACCTTGCTGACCCAACGCTCTAACCACAAGGTACACACACACACACACACTACTCTCCCTCTTAAATACACACGAACCACACACACACGCCGCTCACACACACGCGTCACACGCGTGCCGCTCACACACGCGCTCGCCGCTCACACGCACAGACACTGCGCGCACGCACAGACACGCTCACAAATGCAATGCACACACACTTGCCGAGACACACAAATCCAAAGAGACAGACAAATAGGGAGAGTGGAAGTGAGGGCTCAGGTACACAAAAACACTGTGATGCTGGTATTGATTGGTACACTCAGAGTCAGTGCAGGTACTACAGGCCACCCACTGAGTGAGGTTTAAAAGGAACGGGAGGGGAGAGACTAAATGAGAGGAGGAAAATAAAGAAAAATAGAATGGTTCCCTCTGAGCTGAAAATGTATGGTGCAGGGGACTTCCAAGGGAGTGAGGAGGAAGGGACAGAGCAAATCAACAAAGAGAAAGAAAACAAAAACAGAGAAACCAAGAGGTCAGGAAATGAGAGAGAAAAGGATGGAAAGAGGTAGCCAGCAGTGAGAGAGAGAAAAGGATGGAAAGAGGTAGCCAGCAGTGAGAGAGAGAAAAGGATGGAAAGAGGTAGCCAGCAGTGAGAGAGAAAAAAGGATGGATGGAGGTAGCCAGCAGTGAGAGAGAAAAAAGGATGGAAAGAGGTAGCCAGCAGTGAGAGAGAAAAAAGGATGGAAAGAGGTAGCCAGCAGTGAGAGAGAAAAAAGGATGGAAAGAGGTAGCCAGCAGTGAGAGAGAAAAAAGGATGGAAAGAGGTAGCCAGCAGTGAGAGAGAAAAAAGGATGGAAAGAGGTAGCCAGCAGTGAGAGAGAAAAAGGATGGAAAGAGGTAGCCAGCAGTGAGAGAGAAAAAAGGATGGAAAGAGGTAGCCAGCAGTGAGAGAGAAAAAAGGATGGAAAGAGGTAGCCAGCAGTGAGAGAGAAAAAAGGATGGAAAGAGGTAGCCAGCAGTGAGAGAGAAAAAAGGATGGAAAGAGGTAGCCAGCAGTGAGAGAGAAAAAAGGATGGAAAGAGGTAGCCAGCAGTGAGAGAGAAAAAAGGATGGAAAGAGGTAGCCAGCAGTGAGAGAGAAAAAAGGATGGAAAGAGGTAGCCAGCAGTGAGAGAGAAAAAAGGATGGAAAGAGGTAGCCAGCAGTGAGAGAGAAAAAAGGATGGAAAGAGGTAGCCAGCAGTGAGAGAGAAAAAAGGATGGAAAGAGGTAGCCAGCAGTGAGAGAGAAAAAAGGATGGAAAGAGGTAGCCAGCAGTGAGAGAGAAAAAAGGATGGAAAGAGGTAGCCAGCAGTGAGAGAGAAAAAAGGATGGAAAGAGGTAGCCAGCAGTGAGAGAGAAAAAAGGATGGAAAGAGGTAGCCAGCAGTGAGAGAGAAAAAAGGATGGAAAGAGGTAGCCAGCAGTGAGAGAGAAAAAAGGATGGAAAGAGGTAGCCAGCAGTGAGAGAGAAAAAAGGATGGAAAGAGGTAGCCAGCAGTGAGAGAGAAAAAGGATGGAAAGAGGTAGCCAGCAGTGAGAGAGAAAAAAGGATGGAAAGAGGTAGCCAGCAGTGAGAGAGAAAAAAGGATGGAAAGAGGTAGCCAGCAGTGAGAGAGAAAAAAGGATGGAAAGAGGTAGCCAGCAGTGAGAGAGAAAAAAGGATGGAAAGAGGTAGCCAGCAGTGAGAGAGAAAAAGGATGGAAAGAGGTAGCCAGCAGTGAGAGAGAAAAAGGATGGAAAGAGGTAGCCAGCAGTGAGAGAGAAAAAGGATGGAAAGAGGTAGCCAGCAGTGAGAGAGAAAAAGGATGGAAAGAGGTAGCCAGCAGTGAGAGAGAAAAAGGATGGAAAGAGGTAGCCAGCAGTGAGAGAGAAAAAGGATGGAAAGAGGTAGCCAGCAGTGAGAGAGAAAAAGGATGGAAAGAGGTAGCCAGCAGTGAGAGAGAAAAAGGATGGAAAGAGGTAGCCAGCAGTGAGAGAGAAAAAGGATGGAAAGAGGTAGCCAGCAGTGAGAGAGAAAAAGGATGGAAAGAGGTAGCCAGCAGTGAGAGAGAAAAAGGATGGAAAGAGGTAGCCAGCAGTGAGAGAGAAAAAGGATGGAAAGAGGTAGCCAGCAGTGAGAGAGAAAAAGGATGGAAAGAGGTAGCCAGCAGTGAGAGAGAAAAAGGATGGAAAGAGGTAGCCAGCAGTGAGAGAGAAAAAGGATGGAAAGAGGTAGCCAGCAGTGAGAGAGAAAAAGGATGGAAAGAGGTAGCCAGCAGTGAGAGAGAAAAAGGATGGAAAGAGGTAGCCAGCAGTGAGAGAGAAAAAGGATGGGAAGAGGTAGCCAGCAGTGAGAGAGAAAAAGGATGGGAAGAGGTAGCCAGCAGTGAGAGAGAAAAAGGATGGGAAGAGGTAGCCAGCAGTGAGAGAGAAAAAGGATGGGAAGAGGTAGCCAGCAGTGAGAGAGAAAAAGGATGGGAAGAGGTAGCCAGCAGTGAGAGAGAAAAAGGATGGGAAGAGGTAGCCAGCAGTGAGAGAGAAAAAGGATGGGAAGAGGTAGCCAGCAGTGAGAGAGAAAAAGGATGGGAAGAGGTAGCCAGCAGTGAGAGAGAAAAAGGATGGGAAGAGGTAGCCAGCAGTGAGAGAGAAAAAGGATGGGAAGAGGTAGCCAGCAGTGAGAGAGAAAAAGGATGGGAAGAGGTAGCCAGCAGTGAGAGAGAAAAAGGATGGGAAGAGGTAGCCAGCAGTGAGAGAGAAAAAGGATGGAAAGAGGTAGCCAGCAGTGAGAGAGAAAAAGGATGGAAAGAGGTAGCCAGCAGTGAGAGAGAAAAAGGATGGAAAGAGGTAGCCAGCAGTGAGAGAGAAAAAGGATGGAAAGAGGTAGCCAGCAGTGAGAGAGAAAAAGGATGGAAAGAGGTAGCCAGCAGTGAGAGAGAAAAAGGATGGAAAGAGGTAGCCAGCAGTGAGAGAGAAAAAGGATGGAAAGAGGTAGCCAGCAGTGAGAGAGAAAAAGGATGGAAAGAGGTAGCCAGCAGGTAGCCAGCAGTGAGAGAGAAAAGGATGGAAAGAGGTAGCCAGCAGTGAGAGAGAAAAAGGATGGAAAGAGGTAGCCAGCAGTGAGAGAGAAAAAGGATGGAAAGAGGTAGCCAGCAGTGAGAGAGAAAAAGGATGGAAAGAGGTAGCCAGCAGTGAGAGAGAAAAAGGATGGAAAGAGGTAGCCAGCAGTGAGAGAGAAAAAGGATGGAAAGAGGTAGCCAGCAGTGAGAGAGAAAAAGGATGGAAAGAGGTAGCCAGCAGTGAGAGAGAAAAAGGATGGAAAGAGGTAGCCAGCAGTGAGAGAGAAAAAGGATGGAAAGAGGTAGCCAGCAGTGAGAGAGAAAAAGGATGGAAAGAGGTAGCCAGCAGTGAGAGAGAAAAAGGATGGAAAGAGGTAGCCAGCAGTGAGAGAGAAAAAGGATGGAAAGAGGTAGCCAGCAGTGAGAGAGAAAAAGGATGGAAAGAGGTAGCCAGCAGTGAGAGAGAAAAAGGATGGAAAGAGGTAGCCAGCAGTGAGAGAGAAAAAGGATGGAAAGAGGTAGCCAGCAGTGAGAGAGAAAAAGGATGGGAAGAGGTAGCCAGCAGTGAGAGAGAAAAAGGATGGGAAGAGGTAGCCAGCAGTGAGAGAGAAAAAGGATGGGAAGAGGTAGCCAGCAGTGAGAGAGAAAAAGGATGGGAAGAGGTAGCCAGCAGTGAGAGAGAAAAAGGATGGGAAGAGGTAGCCAGCAGTGAGAGAGAAAAAGGATGGGAAGAGGTAGCCAGCAGTGAGAGAGAAAAAGGATGGGAAGAGGTAGCCAGCAGTGAGAGAGAAAAAGGATGGGAAGAGGTAGCCAGCAGTGAGAGAGAAAAAGGATGGGAAGAGGTAGCCAGCAGTGAGAGAGAAAAAGGATGGGAAGAGGTAGCCAGCAGTGAGAGAGAAAAAGGATGGGAAGAGGTAGCCAGCAGTGAGAGAGAAAAAGGATGGGAAGAGGTAGCCAGCAGTGAGAGAGAAAAAGGATGGGAAGAGGTAGCCAGCAGTGAGAGAGAAAAAGGATGGGAAGAGGTAGCCAGCAGTGAGAGAGAAAAAGGATGGGAAGAGGTAGCCAGCAGTGAGAGAGAAAAAGGATGGGAAGAGGTAGCCAGCAGTGAGAGAGAAAAAGGATGGGAAGAGGTAGCCAGCAGTGAGAGAGAAAAAGGATGGGAAGAGGTAGCCAGCAGTGAGAGAGAAAAAGGATGGGAAGAGGTAGCCAGCAGTGAGAGAGAAAAAGGATGGGAAGAGGTAGCCAGCAGTGAGAGAGAAAAGGATGGGAAGAGGTAGCCAGCAGTGAGAGAGAAAAGGATGGGAAGAGGTAGCCAGCAGTGAGAGAGAAAAGGATGGGAAGAGGTAGCCAGCAGTGAGAGAGAAAAGGATGGGAAGAGGTAGCCAGCAGTGAGAGAGAAAAGGATGGGAAGAGGTAGAGGTAGCCAGCAGTGAGAGAGAAAAGGATGGGAAGAGGTAGAGGTAGCCAGCAGTGAGAGAGAAAAGGATGGGAAGAGGTAGAGGTAGCCAGCAGTGAGAGAGAAAGGGATGGGGAGAGGTAGAGGTAGCCAGCAGTGAGAGAGAAAAGGATGGGAAGAGGTAGAGGTAGCCAGCAGTGAGAGAGAAAAGGATGGGAAGAGGTAGAGGTAGCCAGCAGAGAGAGAGAGAAAGGGATGGGAAGAGGTAGAGGTAGCCAGCAGTGAGAGAGAAAAGGATGGGAAGAGGTAGAGGTAGCCAGCAGTGAGAGAGAAAAGGATGGGAAGAGGTAGAGGGAGCCAGCAGAGAGAGAGAGAAAAGGATGGGAAGAGGTAGAGGTAGCCAGCAGTGAGAGAGAAAAGGATGGGAAGAGGTAGAGGTAGCCAGCAGAGTGAGAGAAAAGGATGGGAAGAGGTAGAGGTAGCCAGCAGAGTGAGAGAAAAGGATGGGAAGAGGTAGCCAGCAGTGAGAGAGAAGAGGATGGGAAGAGGTAGAGGTAGCCAGCAGAGTGAGAGAAAAGGATGGGAAGAGGTAGAGGTAGCCAGCAGAGTGAGAGAAAAGGATGGGACGAGGTAGAGGTAGCCAGCAGAGAGAGAGAAAAGGATGGGAAGAGGTAGAGGTAGCCAGCAGAGAGAGAGAAAAGGATGGGAAGAGGTAGAGGTAGCCAGCAGAGAGAGAGAAAAGGATGGGAAGAGGTAGAGGTAGCCAGAGGTAGAGGTGAGAACCTACAGCAAGGTAGCTCTCCAGGAACAGGGTTGGAGTTAAAACCTACAGGAAGGTAGCTCTCCATGAACAGGGTTGGAGTTAAAACCTACAGGAAGGTAGCTCTCCAGGAACAGGGTTGGAGTTAAAACCTACAGGAAGGTAGCTCTCCAGGAACAGGGTTGGAGTTAAAACCTACAGGAAGGTAGCTCTCCGTGAACAGGGTAGGAGTTAAAACCTACAGGAAGGTAGCTCTCCGTGAACAGGGTTGGAGTTAAAACCTACAGGAAGGTAGCTCTCCAGGAACAGGGTTGGAGTTAAAACCTACAGGAAGGTAGCTCTCCATGAACAGGGTTGGAGTGAGAACCTACAGGTTAAAATAACAATAGAAGATCAATCCTTCTCTGATTGCGGAGTGGGAATTAGTCACCCAGCGAGACCATGGAGAGATTGAAGGCGAGAGAGCGTGAGAGAGAAACACACACACGTGCTCTCACCTCGCAGACACAGCTTAAAGATGACGGGCACTGCGCCGGACACCTATACTAGCTGACCCCAAGGACGCCAGGTAAGGTCACCGCCGTTACTGATACTTTGACAAAGCGTCTCCCTCCATTAGCGTTCTGTCGATACCCTTATCTACCACCATTACCTTGCCGCCGTGTGACTCATTTAGCCAGGAGTGGCTGTTAGTTTAAGCCTACGTCCCAAATGGCACCCTGTTCACTATATATGGCCCAAAGGGCTCTGGTCTAAAGTAGTGCACTATATAGGGAATAGGGTGCCATTTGGGATGAACTCATTGAGTGTGTGATACTGCTGGGCCTATGCAGTAGTGCTGCTTTTCCTATTCGCTTCCAAGTGAAATGGTTGAAGAAAATGATGGAGATGTGTTGACAAATTGAGGCTCTTTATGTGATTCAGTGTTGGGAGAGCCATAAACGTTAAGAAATAGAATTGGATGCCGAGTGACGGCTTTGGGAATAGAGAGGCTCGACGGGGGGTCGTATTACAAGAGGAATAAGAAAACGACGGGGGAGAGGTGTTTGAAGAGTACTACTGCTACCTAGCGACGGATGATGGGATGGTTGGCCCTGGACAATTTAAAATGGCTTGTAGGACAGAGACACACTCATATTCACAGAAAATACACATAGGTGCGGGACTGCAAGAGGAGAGGGGGAGAGAGACGACAAACAGCGAACACTATAAAACTGGACTTTACTCACGGCCGAGTGGCGTTTCAAAATAGTGCACACAATATGGATCTCTTGAGATATGGATATTGCACAGATCTATATTGCAATTTGGATGTGAATTAGATTACAGTTACACACACACACACACACATATACGTTTTTAAGTCATGTTTTTAAAATAAAATCGTAGTGGTAGATCTCAGTTTGCATTTTGACTCAAAGCGACCTTGACTCAAAAAAGGTTGGTGACCATCGGTCTAGACTAGAGGTCGACCGATTAATCGGAATGATCTATTAATTAGGGCCAATTTCAAGTTTTCATAACAATCGGAAATCGGCATTTTTGGACACCGATTTTTTTTACACCTTTATTTAACAACACATTCTTATTTTCAATGACGGCCTAGGAACGGTGGGTTAACTGGCTTTTTCAGGGGCAGAACGACAGATTTTTACCTTGTCAGCTCGGGGATTCGTTTTTGCAACCTTCCGGTTACTAGTGCAACGCTCTAACCACCTGCCTTACATTGCACTCCACGAAGAGCCTGCGTGGCAGACTGACTACCTGTTACACGAGGGCAGCAAGAAGCCAAGGTAAGTTGCTAGCTAGCATTAAACTTATAAAAAACAATCAATCTTCACATAATCACTAGTTAACTACACATGGTTGATGATATTACTAGTTTATCTAGCGTGTCCTGCGTTGCATATAATCGATGCGGTGCCTGTTAATTTCTCATCGAATCACAGCCTACTTCGCCAAACGGGTGATGATTTAGCACTGTCGTTGCACCAAACCTAACCAAAAACATCAATGCCTTTCTTTAAAATCAATACACAATTATATATTTTTTAAACCTGCATATTTAGTTAATATTGACTGCTAACATGAATTTCTTATATTTAGGGAAATTGTGTCACTTCTCTTGCGTTCCGTGCAAGCAGTCAGGGTATATGCAGCAGTTTGGGCCACCTGGCTCGTTGCGAACTGTGTGAAGTCCATTTATTCCTAACAAAGACCGCAATTAATTCGCAAGAATTGTACATAATTCTGACATAACATTGATGGTTGTACAATGTAACAGCAATATTTAGACTTAGAGATGCCACCCGTTAGATAAAATACGGAACGGTTCCGTATTTCACTGAAAGAATAAACTTTTTGTTTTCGAAATGATAGTTTCCGGATTCGACCATATTAATGACCAAAGGCTCGTATTTCTGTGTGTTATTATGTTATAATTAAGTCTATGATTTGATATTTGATAGAGCAGTCTGACTGAGCGGTGGTAGGCAGCAGCAGGCTCGTAAGCATTCATTCAAACAGCACTTTTGTGCATTTTGCCAGAAGCTCTTCGCTGTGCTTTAAGCCTATCAACTCCCGAGATTAGGCTGGTGTAACCGATGTGAAATGGCTAGCTAGTTAGCGGGGTGCGCACTAATAGCGTTTCAATCGGTGACGTCACTCGCTCTGAGATTTGGAGTAGTTATTCCCCTTGCTCTGCATGGGTAAAGATGCTTCGATGGTGGCTGTTGTCGATGTGTTCCTGGTTCGAGCCCAGGTAGGGGCGAGGAGAGGGACGGTAGCTATACTGTTACACTGGCAATACTAAAGTGCCTATAAGAACATCCAATAGTCAAAGATTAATGAAATACAAATGGTATAGAGAGAAATAGTCCTATAATAACTACAACCTAAAACTTCTTACCTGGGAATATTGAAGACTCATGTTAAAAGGAACCACCAGCTTTCATATGTTCTCATGTTCTGAGCAAGGAACTTAAACGTTAGCTTTTTTTACATGGCACATATTGCACTTTTACTTTCTTCTCCAACACTTTGTTTTTGCATTATTTAAACCAAACATGTTTCATTATTTATTTGAGGCTAAATTGATTTTATTGATGTATTATTTTAAGTTAAAATAAGTGTTCATTCAGTATTGTTGTAATTGTCATTATTTATTTTTAATTCGGCCGATTAATCGGTATCGGCTTTTTTTTGGTCCTCCAATAATCGGTATCGCCATTGAAAAATCATAATCGGTCGACCTCTAGTCTAGACCGTCCTCCAGTGGCCACCTGTTTAAGTAGAGAAGTAAATGGACAGTCTCCTTAACTCACTTTCAGCTTTACACATGTAGATGATAGATGCTAGGAGAAGCAGCTGCCGAAAGCCTGTCCAGATCCTGAAATCAAGGAGTGATTTCGGCTTGCCATTTTTTTAATGTAGATGCAATTGCAGCAAAAAACTGTCACATAAAATAGAGAACCATGAGGAATGTGTTGAAATCCCCCAAAACAAGTGCTAAATGACCTACAGAAGTAATTATATGTATATTTTGAAATGAGCAGAGATAGTGAGACAGTGAGAGAGAGAAAGTGTGAGAGAGAAAGAGAGAGAGAACTAAAAAGACAAATCTAGCCACTGACCAGGACTTGGGCTCTCCAAAGTGGAGGTAGTTGATACTGTAGAGATCCATGTCCTCTGTGTGCCAGGCAAAGGTGGTCTTCCACATGCCAAAGTACAGGTAGGGCGTGTTCACCCCCTCGATCACGATGCCACACTCCTGCTCCACCATGTCCAGCAGCGTGTTCAGGTGGCCGATGTTCCACTCACCGATCTCCTGGAAACACAGACAGAGGGGGTGAACACGGTGACCCAATTAAAGCATATTGGCTACATTTACCAAATAAATTGAAAGAAAAAAAGGCATGCCTATAGACATGGAGTTGAACTGTTTGTTTGTCACAATTGTACTTCAGCTAGTCTTATACCAGTGAATAACATAGCTATACTATGAGGACTAAGATTGCCATTGATGTTCAAGGCCATGTAGTAATACATGTTCACCACCAGATGGTATCAAGGCCACATCACATAAAGACATGATATTTCAGCTAGTATTTTTTTATCAAAACTTCAACAGGTGTTACTGTCGGTTACTTAGTAATTCCACACCATTTGTAACTACAGTGCATTTGTTAAGTATTCAGACCACTTCCCTTTTTCCAAATTTGGGTACGTTACAGCCTTATTCTAAAATGGATTAAATACAAAATGTCCTCCATCTACACACAATACCCCATAATGACGAACCGATAACAGGTTTAGAATTTTTTGCTAATTTAGTAAAAATAAAAAACGGAAAACATTCCTTCTATACATACGTACTCAGACCATTTGCTAAAGAGACTCAAAATTGAGCTCAGCATCCTGTTTCCATTGATCATACTTGAGATGTTTCTACAACTTCATTGGAGTCCACTTGTGGTAAATTCAATTGATTGGAAATTATTTGGAAAGACACACACCTGTCTATATAAGGTACCACAGTTGATAGTGCGTGTCAGAGCACAAACCAAGCCATCGGGTCGAAGGAATTGTCCGTAGAGCTCTGAGATAGGAATGTGTCGAGCCACAGATCTGGGGAAGGGTACCAAAACATTTCTGCAGCATTGAAGGTCCCCAATAACACAGTGGCCTCCATCATTCTTAAAATGGAAGAAGTTTAAAACCACCAAGACTCTTCCTAGAGCTGGGCGCCCGGCCAAACTGAGCAATCGGGGGAGATGGGCCT
The DNA here is from genome assembly GCF_016432855.1 of Salvelinus namaycush. Taxonomy (NCBI): domain Eukaryota; kingdom Metazoa; phylum Chordata; class Actinopteri; order Salmoniformes; family Salmonidae; genus Salvelinus; species Salvelinus namaycush. The sequence continues at coordinate 8,448,988 of NC_052315.1, forward strand.
GGGTCAGGGAGGTGACCAAGAACCCGATGGTCACTGACAGAGCTCCTCTGTGGAGATCGGAGAACCTTCCAGAAAGACAACCATCTCTGCAGCATTCCACCAAGCAAGACTTTATAGTAGAGTGGAAGACACTCCTCAGTAAGAGGCACATGACAGCTCGCTTGGAGTTTGCCAAAAGGCACCTAAAGGACTCTCAGACCATGAGAAACAAGATTCTCTGGTCTGATGAAAGCAAGACTGAACTTTTTGGCCTGAATGCCAAGTGTCACCTCTGGAGGAAATCTGGCACCATCCCTATGGTGAAGCATGGTGGTGGCAGCATCATGCTGTGGGGATGTTTTTCAGTGGCAGGGAAGGGGAGACTAGTCAGGATTGAGGGAAAGATGAACGGAGCAAAGTTCTGAGAGATCCGGCAGGGTAGCCTAGTGGTTAGAGTGTTGGACTAGTAACCGAAAGGTTGCAAGATCGAATCCCCGAGCTGACAAGGTACAAATGTGTTGTTCTGCCCCTGAACAAGGCAGTTAACCCACTGTTCCTAGGCCATCTTTGAAAATAAGAATTTGTTAACTGACTTGCCTAGTTAAATAAAGGTAAAATAAAACATTTTTAAAAATCCTTGATGAAAACCTGCTCCAGAGCGCTCAGGACCTCAGACTGGGGCGAAGGTTCACCTTCCAACAGGACAACGACCCGAAGCACACAGGCAAGACAACGCAGGAGTGGCTTCGGGACAAGTCTCTGAATGTCCATGAGTGGCCCAGAGTCCGGACTTGAACCTGATCGAACATCTCTGGAGAGACCTGAAAATAGCTGTGCAGCGACGCGCCCCATCCAACCAGACAGAGCTTGAGAGGATCTGCAGAGGAGTATGTGAGAAGCTCCCCAAATACAGGTGTGACAAGTTGGTAGCATCATACCCAAGAAGACTCGAGGCTCTCATCGCTGCAAGAGGTGCTTCAACAAAGTACTGAGTAAAAAGAGTCTGAATACTTGCAAACATTTCAACAAAAAAACTTTTTGCTTTGTCATTATGGGGTATTGTGTGTAGATTGATGAGTGGCGGGGAAAAAAACTATTTAATCCATTTTATAATAAGACTGTAACGTAACAAAACGTGGAAAAAGTTAAGGGGTCTGAATACTTTCCGAATGCACTGTATAGCGAAGCCAGGGTTCAGAAGGCGTGAAACAGAAGAAAACAGTAACAGCGAGGTAAGCACTATTTGAACTTGTCCCATAAGAAACACGTTGTTACTAATGTTCACAATCCATGTGCAGACCTGCCAACCCTGTCCAACTTTTTAAGAGTACCAGACGCGTGCGGGAAATTGGAGATTCAACTCGATTGGGGTTCTCTCCCCTCCCCCGCACGCTTGTGCGCTGTTTTTGAGTTTGATCGCATTATAGAATTGGTGCAAAGGCATTTTAGAAGCATTGCCTCTATAGCTAATACCGGACACTCATTCATTAACCGCTCCGTCTTATAAACTCCCGACCCCATTTAATGCCAAGACGTTCATATCTATTTTTTATTATACTTTTGTAATGCTTTTTGTGACGTGGATAATAATTACAGTTAATCTGGTTGCGTGATCCTCGTAATGTTAAGTGGAAAATACAACTAATGGATGCGAAATTACATGTATATCACACTCGCACAAACACGACCAGTTATTTTTCATATTATCATTTCATTTCTTTCACTAGGAAATGCGAGTGAACTGCTGGCATTTTAGAGCCCACTGAAAGTTCATCTTATGTTCCCTAACATTAACTTGAAACAATTAGTGTTTACCTTTGCACAACACACTGAGTCGAAAAAGGATTTGTCCATGTGTTGACGTACAGCTGACAGTGGGCAAACTCAGCATCACAACAAACAGGAGGGGCAGACATGGGGTAGCTCGTCGAATAATTACATATTAACCTCCATGTCCGTTGACACAAACTCTGTACATGTCTGTGTTGCAGCTCGAGAATCAGGATATTAGATTCTCAGTGGATTTATTTTTTATTTAAAAAAATATAAGCCCATTTTCATTTCTGCGTACTTTTAACTCGGATCTCGTACCTGCATTCATGGCCAGAGAATTGCATATTTGGTATGCAAAATGCATGCATGTTCGCAGGTCTGCATGTCTAATAAGCAAGGCTTGTTCCTGGGCTGACTTACAGAGTCATAGATGGAGCCGCTGACGTCAGCCCCGTAGATTGGAGACACAAAGGTGAGGTTCTTCCAGTACTTCCTCTCCAGGTCGTCAAAGTCCTTGTGTCGGGGGGTACAGTACCTGGGAGTGGAGGGGAGAGTAGAGAGGTCTATAGTTCACCAGACGGACACTAAATGGGACAGGCAGTGAAACAGGCGAGAACAAAGGCAACCCAATAATATCAATGGAAAAGTGATAAATCAAAGGTTCACAATCGTACTGTGTGTCATTTGTAATGGTCTCAACTCTTCATAACTGTGGTAACCTAAATTGCTGTGATTGGGAAAGAAAACATTTTATATAAAACTTTTTTTTTTTTTTTTACTACCAAAAGCATAAATTATTCTTTAGTTTTCACTGTGAAAAAAAAACTGTCTCTGATCATAACAGTAATGTATCTTCTGCATTATTCTGAATGGGTCTCAATGGGTGTAGAATGTCTGGTATCTGGGTGATATGAGGCCCTACTTTCTGCTGTTGGCCAGTTGGCGGTACTCCCCCACAGTCATGGACTTCTTCTGGATGTTGTACTGGGTGAAGAGGCCTGACTGGCCCGTCACCACCTGCATGATGGGAGCAGGGATCGTCATCTCCTCAATGACGTCATATGACTTCCGTGGCTTCCAGCCCTTAGGGGGAATCACCTGCAAGAAGGGCAGGAGGGAGGGAGGGAATGTGAAAGTAAGTGAGTGAGAGAGGATGTGAGGGGGCGAGAGTGAAAGTGAAAGAAAGGGGAAAAAGAGAGACAACCGTGACCAAGTGAGATGGAGAGGCAATAACAATACAAGGCTGAATTATTAGTGTTAGGCCATTTAAACTAAACTGTCCTGATGTGTGTGTACCTTCGCCAGGCCTGCGCGGTGTGCTCCTTGAGTCTCCATGTAGGCAATGTATTTGGCAAAGTCCTTGAATTCCTCCATGGTGGGCCGGAAGGTCATGATCTTACAAGTTGGATTCATTACTGGGACTGGAGCTGAATCTGCAGCTAGTTCTGGGGCTGTATCTGGTGTTAGCTCAGGGGCTAATTCTGGGGCTGGAGCGGAATCTGCAGCTAGTTCTGGGGATATGTCTGGTGCAGGATCTTTGCCCATGTCTGGTGCTTCCAGCGACATGGTGGCAGGTGGATCTGGAAATAGAAAGAAATGACAGCGAATAGAATAAAAAAGCAATACATTTATTTTTTACCTTTATTTAACCAGGCAAGTCAGTTAACACATTTTTATTTACAATGACGGCCTACCCCGACAACGCTGGGCCAATTGTGCGCCGCCCTATGGGACTGTCAATCACGGCTGGATGTGATACAGCATGGATTCTAACCAGGGACTGTAGTGACGCCTCTTGCACTGAGATGCTGTGCCTTAGACCGCTGTGCCACTCGGGAGCCCAATAAGGCACCAACAGACCTGGGTTCATATGTATCTAGTCTTGAAAACCCTACCCTAGGTAACAGTGACTAGGGCACGGGTTGCCAAACGGCAAATGTTTCCGTTTATTACAAATCAGCCTGACAGTACATTTAAAAGCATTTCAAACTGAAGTAAGTATGGTTTTTGAAATGCATCAGAAAAGGTATTGAGACGTTCAGGCAATAATTGTGTATGATCTTCTTGGCGGGAAATAACAATCAGTAGCTTTCTGTCCTTGGTGACAGATTTTCATGCGAATATTCTAAAAACCGCATAAAAAAATAAAAAAACATTTTTCAACCAGAGATGAGTTTCCATCAAATTGACTTGTTGCTGATACGTTTGTGTGTGATGACGTGGTGCAAAAAATAAAAAATAAATTCCATCGCATTTTCAACTCCATCGGTTGTCACTAAACACGTTGCATTATTAATGTAATGGAGGCTGTTTAACGGGCTCATGACTAGGGTGTCCCAGACAACAACAAAAAAGTATAGGTCGACCGAGAGCAATCTGTTCTATCGACGAAACAATTGGTCGAAATTTTTAAACGTGTATTTTGCCATATATATAGACAGACGCTATGTGTTTAAATAAAATCAACTATACTGGAAAAATATATAAAACGCATCATGTAAAGTGTTGGTCCCATGTTACATGAGCTGAAATAAAAAGATGGCAGACATGTTCCATACAGCACAAAAAGTGTATTCCTTTCAAATTCTGTGCACAAATGTGTTTACATCCCTGTTAGTGAGTATTTGCCAACAACCTAACAGGTGTGGCATATCAAGATGCTGATTAAACAGCATGATCATTACACAGGTGTGCCTTGTTCTGGGGGACAATAAAAGGCCACTCTAAAATGTGCAGTTTTGTTACACAACACAATGCCACAGATATCTCAAGTTGAGGGAGTATACAATTGGCATGCTGACTGCAGGCATCTCAACCAGAGCTGTTGCCAGAGAATGAGAATTTAATGTTAATTTATTTACCATGTTTTAGTGAACTTGGCAGTACATCCAACCCGCCTCACAACCGCAGACCACGTGTATGGCGTCGTGTGGGCAAGCGGTTTACGGATGTCAACGTTGTGAACAGAGTGCCCCATGTTGGCGGTGGTGGTAAGGTATACGCAGGCATACGCTACGTGCAATGAACACAGTTGCATTTTATCTATGCCAATTTGAATGCACAGTGATACCGTGACAAGATCATGAGGCCCATTGTCGTGCCATTCATCCGCCCACATCACCTCATGTTTCAGCATGATAATGCACGGCCCCATGTCGCAAGGATCTGTATACAATTCCTGGAAGACGAAAATGTACCAGTTCTTCAAATGGCCCGCTTACACACCAGACATGTCGCCCATTGAGCATGTTCGGGATCTTTTCTATCAACGTGTACGTCAGCATATTCCAGTTCCTGACAATATCCAGCAACTTCACACTGCCATTGAAGAGGAGTGGGACAACATTCCACAACCAACTGATTAACTGATGCAAAGGAGATGTGTAACGCTGCATGGGGCAAAAGCTGTCTGTGACAAACAGATGCATATCTGTATTCCCAGGCAAGTGAAATACATAGATTAGGGCCTAATGATTTGTTTTGCAAATGACTGGATTTCTTTATGTACCAAATCAGTAAAATCTTTGAAATTGTTGCGTTTATATTTTTGTTCAGTATGAATGCATGCACTAATCTTGTGCAACACGTTAGGACATAAAACGGATCGCGTTCTTCATTTCACTTGTCACATTATGAAGCTTGCCGTAGTTCTCCAGAACGGTTGAGCCAGTCACGTGTTTGTTTGCAAATAGCACAAAGGGACACAGCGGGAACAGAGTCCAGCGGTGTATTGACATGGGTCGCGTTTTATATTGAAAGTCAACTGTTTTTTGCTTCAATAAAAATTATTCAGGGACGTGCAACTATAGTTTTCCTTCATATAAAATACATTAATGCAAAACAATAGGCAGAAAATTGCTTAATTTATCAGATAACAGAAGTGCAACGCTATATGGTTGGTAGCCACACAGAGTAAATAAGCTTGCAATGTTTTTGCATGGCCATCATATTTTTCATGTTTATCATAGAAAGAATGTAGCCAGCTACATGTCCTAAAGTTTTTGTTGTTGTTAAAAAGGTTATCTTTAATTTTACCAGAGAAAAGTAGGCTGGCTACACCAAGAAAAGTACAAGAGAAAAGTAGCTACACTTCAGTCAGAGCGCGGTCTGCTGATTGAATGCCTGTTTGTGAATGTGCATCCGAGTGGAGAAATGCAACTGAAGCATGAAATTAGTCTGACGAGCAGAAATTACAAGAAGCATCTTAGAGCTGCGCTTCCAAACGCAGCAAGTTATTTATTATGAATTGTAAACTTTTTTTAATGCGTGAAAAAACAAATATTTCTGCATTAACGCGACCCTTAAGTTTAACTTGATAGTTATCTAAGCATCTGAATGAATGTGACAGGTATCATATAGTGTTCGCTTTCTGAGGAGTTTGCGAAATTAATGCCCGTTGGATGAGTTGTGTACATCTGCCACTGTTTGATTTCCTTGCGTTTATTTCCTCTCTTCTAACAGAGCAGGCAGGCCCATTGCCCTAGCGACTCCACACAGGCACAACGTGTACACATGCTGCTTCAGAGACAGTACAGTTCTTCCTTCAGACAAGCATGCGCCAAAACTTTGTTCATTTGCACAATGTCTCTCGTTCACATTCGCTTGTAAAATGTCCAAATTCACCAAAAATGACATTTCGGTAGCTCTTTCCTATACATGTATAACTTTACGAGTTGGATTGGCTACCTTAAATTTGTTTATTTTCGTTTACGCTCATTAGCAGTTTTAGCTAGCAGCCTCCGCGGAAATTCGATATTACGTATGCTAATTTTGTTAGCCTTCTGGTAGACACCCAATGGGTTTATTAGCTGTTTTTGCGACCCTTGTGTAATAAGCCTGTAATACCGTAAATCCAGAGATGAGAGAAGGACGGTATGACAAATTCTGGTTCCCGCCGGGCCCTAATCAGTAGGCTATTAAAGACTCAAACTGGCAACAGGAGCAGGACCTGTCTTATTACTGTAGATATACAGTACCAGTCAAAAGTTTGTACACACCAACTCATTCAAGGGTTTTCCTTTATTTTACAATTTTCTACATGGTAGAATAATAGTTAAGACATCAAACGATGAAATAACACATGGAATCATGTAGTAACCAATAAAACTGTTAAATCAAAATATATTTTTGATTTTAGATTCTTCAAAATAGCCACACTAACTTTGACAGCTTATCACACTCTTGGCATTCTCTCAACCAGCTTCACCTGGAAAGCTTTTCCAACAGTCTTGAAGGAGTTCCCAGATATAATGAGCACTTGTTGGCTGCTTTTCCTTCACTCTGTGGTCCAACTCATCCCAAACCACCTCAATTGGGTTGAGGTCAGGTGATTGTGGAGGCCAGGTCATCTGATGCAGCATTCCATCTCTCCTTCTTGGTCAAATAGCCATTACACAGCCTGGAGGCGTGTTGGGTCATTGTCCTGTTGAAAAACAAATGATGGTCCCACTTAGCGCAAACCAGATGGGATGGCATATCGCGCTGCAGAATGCTGTGGTAGTCATGCTGGTTAACTGTGCTTTGAATTCTAAATAAGTCGGCAACAATGTCACCAGCAAAGCACACCATCACACCCCCTCCTCCATGCTTCACGGTGGTGACTACATATGCAGAGAGCATCCGTTCACCTACTCTGCGTCTCAAAGACATGGCGGTTGGAACCAAAAATCCCAAACCAAAAGGACAGATTCCCACCGGTCTAAATGTCCATTGCTCGTGTTTCTTGGCCCAAGAAAGTCTCTCCTTCTTATTGGTGTCATTTGGTAGTGGTTTCTTTGCAGCAATTTGACCATGAAGGTCTGCTTCACGTAGTCTACTCTGAAAAGTTGATGTTGAGGTGTGTCTGTTACTTGAACTCTGTGAAGCATTTATATGGACTGCAATTTAACTGTGCAATTTCTGAAGCTGGTAACTAATGAACTTATCCTCTGCAGCAGAGGTAACTCTGGGTCTTCCTTTCCTGTGGTGGTCCTCATGAGAGCCACTTTCATCATAGAGCTTGATGGTTTTTGCGACTGCACTTGAAGAAACTTTCAAAGTTCTTGAAATTTTCCAGATTGACTGACCTTCATGTCTTAAAGTAATTGTGGACTGTTGTTTCCCTTTACTTATTTGAGCTGTTCTACATTTTACAATGTAGAAAATAGTAAAAACCCTGGAATGAGTAAGTGTGTCCAAACTTTTGACTGGTACTAATATAATACCTAAAGTTATTAGAAAAACATTTAAAATCCAATATCAAAAACACTTGTCTATCCTGTCAGTTCTTAACACACTGATTTTATTACCTACATTTTAGCATTTTATTCTTAACGTATTTTACTTAGTTTAAAGACACTTGGAGAGGTGAAACAATGAGTAATACGTGTGTTCTTAAATTCACTCTTTCATACACTTTTCTGAGTGATACATGAAGCTATGGCAGGACGCACGTAGACAGTATACAGCTGGCGTTGTCAAAGACAGGGGAACTTAGCCAGTATCTGACTAGCTAGCCAACTAGCTACACATACTGAAACTAGCAATTGTATTAGTACACTGATAAAACTGGCACATTTATCCCACTAGCTATTCACCGTGTGACTCAGTTGGTAGAGCATGGCACTTGTAACGTCAGGGTTGTGGGTTCGATTCCCACTGGGGACTAGTACCAGCAAATAGGAAAATGTATGCACACACACTACTGTAAATCACTCTGGATAAGGGTGTCTGCTAAATTACTAAACTGTAAACTCACAGGAATAACGCTCAAGGCATTTGTAGCATACGTTAGCTAACAAGTATTTCAAGGTAATGTTAGCAAGCACAAAGTGATTTTCGGAGCAGGTTAGGACAGCATTTTCGCTAACCATTTCCCCAACCTTAACCTCAGTATCCTAACCTGCTCCGTAAATTTTCCAAACCTGCTACGAAAAAGTAACTTAGGTAACGAAAAGTGTTTCGCAGCTAAACTAGTTACAGTAACGTTACATACAGTAAGTTAATAGTTCGCGTGCAAGCGTACGCTGACCGTCGTGACACAGGCAGCTAGCAAGCAAACTCGATATTCAGAATTAACAGTAGCTACTAAGCTAGGAAAATATTGCATGCTATGGATCGATCAAAAAACGATTGTGTAACGTTAGTGTCACTTATGTCAGCAATGCATGCTAGCTATATGGGTGTCCGATGTATGCAATTAAAACTAGCTAAGTTAGCTCGCGCCTAGAAACGTAACGAAATGTTATGTTCCTAGGCTCGCCCTAGCAAAGCACGTAGCTAGTTAGTAATAGTTGTATAATAGTTGTAAGCAAACACCAATTTCTACTGTCGAGAATGGCCGTTTTGGGAGTTCATTCGAATTTTGACAGCCAATACTCCGCTCACAGGCTGCCTTCCCCCATTCCATACAAGTCAACAAAACAGGCACCTTCGCTGGCTAACTAGCTAGCTACAACTGTTTTTGATCACATCGGAAATAACACGTGTATCTAGGTGCACTTGAGCCCCAAAAAATAAGCAAATCATTCAACATTACCTCCTGCAGCAAAATATGTTCCTTTTCTTTCTTTTTCTCAATCGATGTTTCTCGTTTTATAAAATCCACACACGATCGATTATCTTTTAGAGCTTTAGCTAGCTGGTTGCACACAGGAGAGCTAGGCCTCACGCCTCCCTCACGAGTTTTAGCTCAGTGATTGGCCAGACTAGGTGTGTAGGCATTCACTGGATACATTCTGTGGATTTGTTTGGATGACCTCGTTGATAGATTGCTATATGAACCAATAAGGCAGAACGAACTGGGCAGCACATATTCCGGTTGCGAAAAAGGTTAACCTCCAGGAAGCGTCATTTTACGATATCAAAACGAAAATGGTACCGAGATGGGTCGTCACTAGTTACCCCAATCACAAAGTCATAAACCCCGCCTCTTTCTACAATCTATTTTCCTAATATCTGATTGCAAACCTAATTTTAACCATAAACTTGAACACAATGATAACCGTATGCCTAACACTTAAATTACAAAAACCAACAAGCAAATTGTTTTATTTTTACTATAGCAAATTTTGACTTTGTGGCTGTGGTAACTAGTGGAAACCACCAAAATGGTAACAAAATGGGAACTTGTACTACTGAATTCCTCGGAACTGTTTTTTTATTTTAAGGAATGTTCTGTTGATCCAAATGTAGCCATGTTCTTAGAAACAGTGCAGTATCCTTTGCAACAAAGAAATACGTGTAAATGTTCTTACAACCAAAACCAATAACATGGATATCAGACAATGCTTGCCCAGAAAAATGTAACATGGGGCGGCAGTATATTAGCTATGATTTCAAATTGTATTAGTTACATGCGCCGAATCTAGGTGTAGACCGTACAGTTTAATGCTTACTTACGAGCCCCTAACCAACAATGTAGTTTAATAAAATTGTTTTAAAAAAAAAAATACGAATAAGCAAAAGTAACAAACCCTCGACAACTACTGTGATTATTATTATTTGACCATGCTGGTCATTTATGAACATTTGAACATCTTGGCCATGTTCTGTTATAATCTCCACCAGGCACAGCCAGAAGAGGACTGGCCAACCCTCATAGCCTGGTTCCTCTCTAGGTTTCTTCCTAGGTTCTGGCGTTTCTAGGGAATTTTTCCTAGCCACCGTGCTTCTACACCTGCATTGCTTGCTGTTTGGGGTTATAGGCTGGGTTTCTGTACAGCACTTTGAGATATCAGCTGATGTAAGAAGGGCTTTATAAATACATTTGATTTGATTACCGAGCAGCAGTAAAATAACAATTATATATAGATAGTCTCACTGAATATCGGTAGTGTCAATGTGCGGTGGCACCGGTTAGTTCAGGCAATATGTACATGTAGATAAGAGTAGCAGCGGGAAGGGGCAGGAAGTGCAAATAGTCTGGGTAGCCGTTTGATTAGACGGTCAGGAGTTTTATGGCTTGGGGGTACAAGCCGTTTAGAAGCCTCAGACCTAGACTTGGCGCTCCGGGTGCCGCTTGCCGTGCAGTAGCAGAGAGGAAAGTCTATGACTAGGGTGGCTGGAGTCGATTTAGTAGCGTTTCAAATGCAGTTCTAAAATGGACACAATTATCTACACATTTTATTTTTCACAATACTGTGGTCATTAAACTGACACCTAGGACAAAAAGGCACCATTACATCTTTTGTTAGCGAGAAAGTAACATTTCAAATTTGCAATTTTATAAAAAGGTTTATTGGAAAATTCTGCACTTTGTAAAAACATGTGCAAGCAACTTCTAATACTACATATCAAAAAACAATTCTAAAAATATACAATTTTAGAAAATATACATTTCCAGTTTACGCAAATTGTAGAATTTGAGGTATTACTAACATCTGCAGCCACTGGCATTCATTTTGCAATATTGGAGAAGAACAAGCAAAAATATAAATATTTCCTGTTGCACCACCAGAGAAAAAAGTTTAACAGAGCTAGGTGTTTAAGTGTTCTATAGCCCTGCCTTGAATCAAAAGCATTTTGTGGGACACCTAAACAGGAATTGTGCACAACAGTACAAAGGTTACGCATGACATCTTTGGGCTTGTTCAGAAACAGTGTGCTTCGACAGCAGTTAAAGGATTAAGGTGACATACATTTTACAATTAAAAGGGATAATTATGACAAATTGCAACAAAAATCAATAATTTTATAGATTAATGAAAGGTATAGATTTCTGGTGAGTAAATCTGCTCCCCTCAAATTGAAATCAAATGTTCACTAACTCCATCAGATTACACATGGGAAAAGAAATGTTAAAAAACTTTTGTAAAGAGTAAACACACAAAACAACAAGTACGTTTGTTACTGAAATGACCCTCACATCCACCATGAAGTAATTTCTATAAAACGTTAAAAAAAATAACTTGGGGGCGATGGGGGTTCCAATATCAAATCCATACCGACACTTAAAAAATAAATTGTTTAAATGGGGTCGCTGACAGATTTATCAGTTGTGCTTCGCTTAAGAAATACATGAGTTAAGGACAGTTCTATTGGACATCAAACTTAGAATATAAAATACATTCAATAAGGGAGTGTTTCCTAAATATAAGTGTATGCAATTGATTAACATGTCCATCTGCTCTAACAAAAGATTCCGCAAAGTATACACAACACGGTCATCTTAAAACCACATGTGCTTGAAGGAATTAGACTTGTGTATTAATTTTGGCAGTTCAAGTTAAAATGCATTGTTAACAGAATAACATTAAGGTTACAGATACATTTGATCAAGGCAGTTTAATTACATCAACTACAGTTAATGACAAATAGGACCAGAGAAGAGGGGGTGGCATTTCGCCAAACAGACAGTGTTACATTTGTAAAATATATTAGGAAAAGTTATTATTTTTGTCTTTACTGAAATGCTTAACTTCCCTCATAGTTCATGTTGTCTCCATGCTGGTCAAGCATGTGGAACAAGTTATCACCGTCCACTGCTGTATCCTGGGAAGAACTGGTTGAGAATGGCTTGGAGGGGAGTGTTGACAGTCATTGGGTTGTTTTTCCCCAGATCGTGCCTACATGCCGGGCATGAGTACACCTCTGCCTTGAAAGACCGCTGAAGGCATTCCTAGAAAAAGGAAAAGTGCAACTTTCAATCTCTTGTCTATTTTTCTTCCTCTCAAAATGGACATTAAGGCAAAATGTCAAGGCTAGCAAAGAAGATCAACTTACCCTGCAGACATTGTGTTGGCACTCGGTGGTGATAGGTTGAAAGACCACTTCCTGGCAGCATATACATGAGAAGACTTCTTCAACTTTGTTCAGGAATTTCTGGAAAAGCAAAAGTAAACTGTTAAGTACCTAGTATCCAAACCCATGGTGAGGAGAATGACATGGAAAAGCAGAAGCTGCAAAACCAAGTCATTTTACACATCCTAATGCTTTCTATCAGCCCTTCAATGGACATAACGTAAAGACAATGCTCAGTACACCACCAGTGATGATGACAATCAAAAGATCCAGCATTAACATCAACACTTGCCTGGTTATAAAGCTTCAGATGGTCATATCAAAAGTGATTGGCTTTGCATTAGTCTCACTGAGAAAAAATAACATCCTATCTGGATAAGTAAAGGGTAAATAAATTAATTCCAATGGTGTGAAATCTGACGAGAACTTTCTTACCGGGCCAAGGGCCAGAGACTCCATGGCTTCACCCCACAGCTTCCTGTTGGACTCGTCACCCTTGATCCAAGCCTTCTGTTCTTTGGTCAGTTTATAAGCCTCAACTTTCATCTTCTTGGGAGTTCCCTTGGCTGGTGACAACTTCTCTTCAGCTACAAAAGAGGTTAGGAGAGGTAGCACATGGACACAGAAGGTTGGGAGAAAAGAGATGGACACCCATTTAGAACTTACTCCACGGTCAATACCACTCATGATTGTAAAAGTGAGAATAGTGTTCATTAACCATTTGCACCTGTATTCTGTTGAGAATCTGAATGCTACCAATGTATTTTGTGTGGCTAAAGCTAATTCTGCAGCTACTTTGAAGAAGTACCCACCATTACACTGAGACTTTCTCTTCCGCTTCCCTTTGGTGGGTGTTTCAGTCACCTCATTTTCCTTCTCCTTGTTCTCCTTTTCCTTCTCCTTGGCAGCCTGGGCCTCCAGATAGCCCTCAGGATACTACAAAATATTAAAAGGATGTAGACTCATCAAAACGAGTTATAGAAAGGCATAGAGTGCCTGAGCTGCAGTTAACAGGATAATCCGTGCCTCCACCTGCATTGTGAGTCCCAGTTTCTTGATGCGTTCCTTGCCATCCCGGGTCCATGGCGCTGGCTCGTAGTCGTTTCGTTTGAGCAGGTACCTCCAGACCAGGAAGCCGGACTTGCCCTTCTCTGGCCAGTATTTCACCACCTGGAAGAGATGAGGGAATTGTTGAGTCAACATGGAACCACAGGACAAGACAAAGGAAGCAGGCTTGTGAATTGCTAAGGGTGTAACAATACACAGTATTTTCATATTGAAATTCATTTCAGAATCAACATCCCCATTTCACGCCTGGGCATTCCCACCTTGTAGATGCCGTCGTATCTGTTGCCGTCTTCGGGGCTGAACTTGCTATGCTTGCGGCCCTTGGAGCTGCGCACCACCCTGACCGGCTTGCCTGCCTTCCAGTCTTTGGCCTCAGCCCCGTCCTTCTCGTTCACCGACGCGTTGCAGTTCAGAGCCAGAGCTCTGGGTCACACAGGCAAATGAGGATTGGGTCATTCAAATGATAATCAAATTGTGGATGGCAGTGAATAATCCATGTCAAAACTCCCTCAAAATACTTTAGACAGTTTAAACAGCAAATAAGATGTCCTACTTGAATAATACTGAATACAATAAAAGGTGAATTGTTAGAACAGGTCATGATTGTTAAAAACAGTCAACCTAAAGCTCAAGAGGCATAGACATAAAAAGCAAATAAGCCCAGGCGTCCACCCATTACAACCTCATTCAAGCCACTATATTAACGCTACGTGTGTGAGTGGCATGGGGAAAGTTGTGCTGGTCTGATGAATACATGTAGGAGAAGAGGTAACAAGACCACACTTCACTGTAGCACAGATATGGAGACCAGGGGAGGTATACCAGCACCAGTGGGTGTTCTCTGTGCAGAGACTTACCTGTTCATATTGGTGAGCTTCTGATCACACGACTGTTCAGCTGTCCTCTTGTTGCCAGACAGGTCTCGTCCTCCTGAGCCGGTGTAGGTGAACTCGTTGCCATTATCCTGGGAACCAATTGAAAACCAGAATTTGCACAGTGACTTCTCATGCTTAAGGTGTTCACAACATTCCGTTACATCTAGTTAGACTTAATCTTCCATTTACTTTTTAACTATGTACATTATGGGCACATGTAGTAAAGGAAAAATATGGAAGAGAGCTTATGTACCTGGTCGTCTTCATAACCCCCTGCCAGCACTAGGGAGTAAGATCCATCGTTGCTCCTCCCATGGATCCCAGCTACATGTGGCCTGTGACAACCAGACTCACTCACCTGTACACAGTGTTTAATGTCAGAGAACAACCTACCAGGACCGACAGCCATTACAACAAACACTAAGGGGTTCATTCAATCAAATCCACCCACAAGACTCCTTTTGACATTGTCAAATTAAAATTACAATGTTTTTGGGTATATTATACAAAAAAATAATACTGCAGTTATGACTTTCCTCTTCAGCCTGTTGCAAACAGAAGTGACTCACCTGGACCCTGAACTTCCAAATACTTCCAACGGGGACGCCAGGGACTGGGCCGTAGTGGTTTGAGGGCACGATAGTGCACTGCTTGCTGCGGCCGACACAAGCCATGCCCTGATAGGAGAAGAGGTCGTGTAAAAACACTTGGGTATACACAGTTTACTAAACTAACAACAAAAAGTTCAGAAGGGTAACTGGGTATTTGATGTCTCAGGACCCATCATTATACCTCTGCTATTTCACTAAGAGGTAGATCCACCCATCAACATTCCTCAATGCGCTTACCTTTCCCCAGTCTCTCTGGCTGGTTGAGCTAGCGGATGCCATTTTGGATTTCTTCTTGCTATCCTTGAGTTTCTCTCCTGCTAAGACCACTTCACTGGCATCGTTGCGGCACTCTGGACAATACCTAGATAAATACAGGAGGTTAGAGCAAGCAGGGAACAGGATATCCAAAATAAATGCAGTATAAAGCCACTACATGGCTCGTGTAGTGTTAATATGGGCATGTGGAAAGTTGTTCTGGTCCGCTGAATACATGTAGGAGAGAAGACAACTCCCCCAATGCAGAGGTAACAGACCACACTTCACTGTAGCACAAATATGAGACCAGGGGGAGCAACACTAGCACCCGTGGGTGTTCTCTGTGCAGAGACTTTTTCTTCAAGTAATTTGGACAGTACAGCTCACGGTAGAAAGAAACTAATGAATAATACTCAATTCAAATTGGCCAAATAAACAGCTTGAAATCACATCAAACTCCATTTAGAAACATGCTTCAAGTGCATGACTAAGACAGTCACATAAGCAGCTCTAGAAGGGGGTACTGGTCAGACAAACAGACTGCCAGCACAGACATCAGTACTGTAGCATACTTACCAGTCGTCATCGTCGGGGAGGCTGGTCAGTGGGGGGTTAAGGCAGTAGATGTGGAAGGCCATGTCACACTCGTCACACAGCAGCTGCTTGTCAGGGTCCTGCTTCACACCGCACACGTGGCAGTTGCACCAGCGGCAGTTCTTTTTGAGGTCATCTTTGCAGTGTTTGCACTCCGGTCCGTTTGACCCTGGAGTAAAAACAGGAGCGAAGACAATGTCAGCCCTTTGACTTGTAAACGTTAAGATGATTACTGTAAACCCTTCAGTAGGAGATGCATGTGTGTACTGGGAATATTTAAGATGAATAAAGTTCATTTTTAGTTAAGAGTAATTCACATAATGCTTAGCATATCCACACGTTTTCCCTTTCTGCAACACACATGATTTCCAGTGTTCTGTTTGTGACACTGATGTGTGTTGGTTGATGGTCACGACACTTGATACTGAATGTTATGGGTTGTTCTCATATCATTTGATAGTGATTGACGTCAGTTACTGAACGCACAAGGACACACTGAATATTATAGTATTGATGACATTATGAACAATGTGATTCTGTAGCAGCTGGCAAAATCACAGTCTAATGTTTGTACTTTGTACAGGCTGATGTTTAGAGAACATTTGATACCGTCTGATTAGACCAGGGCTCTCCAACCCTGCCCTGTTCCTGGAGTTACCCTCCTGTAGGTTTTTGCTCCAACCCCAGTTGTAACTAACATGATTCAGCTTATAAACAAGGTAATTATTAGAAATCAGGTGGGCTTGATAATGGTTAAGTGAAAACCTACAGGACTGTAGCTCTCCAGGAACAGGGTTAGAGAGCCCTGTATTAGACTATAAAAGGCCTTCACCAAGAGGCCAGTGAGATATTTTCTATGCTTCTGAAGGCATTTCCCTAAATTCTAGTATTAAACTGGGTTCTTCTTTGACTGATATTATCAACGACTGCTCTCTTTTTTAGTTTGCCTGAATTCCAGTTACAACCAGTGTTTTGGATGAATCCACACAAGCAAACTAAATATGCTCAGGCAGCACTTTGTAAAAAACTATAAGAACATATTGATTTGTGTAGCCATCATAACTAAAAATGAATCTTGTGCTGGATCGCGAAGTATGTCAAGATTAATCCCAGTCTCTATGGTAACAATAGTATGTGTATGTCGTTTTCTAACATCTGCCTCCAACGTTGAACTAAAACCTGATTTCAGCCTGCAGAACGTTTGCAACTCTGCATGTGCTTTACATGCATCTTCATGAAAACCGGGCTGATAAATGCACGGACCCTACACGAGAACAGACTAAACACGTAGGCCGTTTGTGACAAAATAGAAACTACTGCGCTGTCTGCATCTGTGTATTGAGTGCAAGTCAATTATTTACATCAGTGTATAAAATGTGTTGATACTTCAATTTGCATTGATATTAGTGAGAGTATGAGTAATGGAGGGGATAGCTGCTGTTTTACGGGCTCCTAACCAACTGCTGTATTGTTTCCCCCCCCCGCATTGTTCATAACTTATTTTGTACCTAATGTTGCTGCTACCATCTCTTATGATCAAAAAGAGCTTCTAATATCAGAACAGCGATTACTCACCTCGAACAGGAAAAATATATTTTATTTAACGAGTAGTGCGACGCAAAGGCTGTACTGCTTTCGTGACCAGGCCCAAATCCACGTCATTCGCGTGAAGATGGAGAAAAAAGGGGGCCGTGGTGCCTTGTGAGAATTCGGAGACGAATGGGTCGACTACCGTCCGTACTTTTGGCCAACTTGCAATCATTTGGGGAAAAAACTGGACAATCTACGATTAAGACTATCCTACCAACGAGACAAACTAATATCTTATCTTTCATCGAGTCGTGGCTGAACGACGACACGGATAATACAGTTGGGTAATAATATACAGTTTTCCATGCATCAGCAGAACAGACCAGCTACGTTTGGTAAGACGAGGGGCGGGGGTGTGTGTATTTGTCAATAACAGCTGGTGGGCCATGTCTAATATTAAAGAAGCCTCAAGGTATTGCTCGCCAAAGGTAGAGTACCTCATGATAAGTTGCAGACAACACTATCGACCAAGAGAGTTCTCATTATTCGTAGCCGTCTATTTACCACCACAAACCGATGCTGGCACTAAGACTGCACTCAACAAGCTGTATAAGGCCATAAGCAAACAAAAATAAATTATCATCCAGAAGCAGCGCTCCTAGTGGCTGGGGACTTTAATGCAGGCAAACTTAAATCCTTTTTACCTCATTGCTACCTGCATGTCACATGTGCAACCAGGGAAAAGAAAATCCTAGACCACCTTTACTCTAAACACAGAGACGCATACAAAGCTCTCCCCCGCCCTCCATTTGGCAAATCGGAGCATAATTCTATCCGCCCGATTCCTGCTTACAAGCAAAGACTAAAGCAGGAAGTACCAGTGACTTGCTCAATACGGAAGCGGTCAGATGATGCGGATGCTACACAACAGGACCGTTTTGCTAGCACATACTGGAATATGTTACGGGATTCATCCAATGGCTTTGAAGAGTATACCACCTCAGTCACCGGCTTCATCAATGAATACGGCGACGACGTCGTCCCAACAGTGACCGTACGTACATATTCCAACCAGAAGCCATGGGTTACAGGGAACATCCGCACCGAGCTAAAGGCTAGAGCTGCCGCTTTCAAGGAGCATGACACTAATCCGGAACTAGATGAACCATCAAACAGGCAAAGTGTCAATACAGGACTAAGATTGAATCCTTCAACACCGGCTCTGACGCTTGTTGGATGTGGCAAGGCTTGCAAACTATTACAGATTACAAAGGGAAATCCAGCCACGAGCTGCCCATTGACGCGAGCCTACCAGACGAGCTAAATGCCTTTTATGCTTGTTTGAGGCAAGCAACACTGAAGCATACATGAGCACCAGCTGTTCTGGATGACTGTGATAACGCGCTCGGTAGCCGATGTGAGCAAGACCTTTAAACAGGTCAACATTCAAAGCCGCGGGGCCAGATGGATTACCAGGACGTGTACTCAAAGCATGCGCAGACCAACTGGCAAGTGTCTTCACTGACATTTTCCACCTCTCCCTGTCCAAGTCTAATACCAACATGTTTCAAGCAGACCACAATAGTCCCTGTGCCCAAGAAGGAGAAGTTAACCTGCCTAATTGACTAGCGCCCCGTAGCACTCACATCAGTAGCCATGAAGTGCTTTGAAAGGCTGGTCATGGCTCACAACACCATCATTACAGAAACCCGAGATCCACATACCACCCCAACAGATAACACAATCTCCCATTCCCACCTGGACAAACGGAATAACTATGTGAGAATGCTATTCATTGACTACAGCTCAGCATTCAACACCACAGTGCACACAAAGCTCATGACTAAGCTAAGGACCCTGGGACTAAACACCTCCCTCTGCAACTGGATCCTGGACTTCCTGACAGGCCTCCCCCAGGTGGTAAGGATAGGCAGCAACACATCCGCCACGTTGATCCTCAACACAGGGGCCCCCCAGGGGTGTGTACTTAATCCCCTCCTGTACTCCCTGTTCACCCACGACTGCGTTGCCAAACAACTCCAACACCACCATTAAGTTTGCTGACGACAACAGTGGTAAGCCTGATCACCGACAACGACGAGTCAGCCTACAGGGAGGGTCAGAGACCTGGTCGTGTGGTGCCAGGACAACAACCTCTCCCTCAATGTGAGCAAGAAAAAGTAGATGATCGTGGACAACAGGAAAATGAGAGCCGACATCACCTTTTCCCCCTCAGGAGAGTGAAAAGATTTGGCATGGGTCACCAGATTCTCAAAAAGATCTACAGCTGCACCATTGAGAGCATCCTGACCAGTTGCATCACCGCCTGGTATGACAACTGCTCAGCATCCAACCGTAACACCAGGTCCTCTACTCCGACAATTAATCCATACATAAAAGTCAGCCAAATTGTTTCTAGTCATCTCTCCTCCTTCCAGGCTTCTTTTTCTTGGACTTTATATGGCAACTAACTGTCATAATAAGGTGCATTACCACAACCGACCTCAGTTAATCTTCAATCACCCACGTGGGTATATGTTCCTAAAAACCAATGAGAAGATGGGAGGCAGGACTTGCAGCTCGTTCTATGTCACAAATAGAATCAACTCCTATTTTAGCGCCTGGCAGCGCAGACGCTCGTTGGCGCGCGCGAGCAGTGTGGGTGCAATGATTGAAAACGTGTGTAAATGTATTTCTCGCAGCGCGTCTGGTTTGTGCATGGTGTAAGGCGCTACAGAGGGCAGTGCGTACGGCTCAGTACATCACTGGTCCAATCTTCCTGCCATTCAGGACCTATATACTAGGGGGTGTCAGAAGAAGGCCCAAAAAATTGTCAAAGACTCCAGTCACCCAAATCAGAATATTCTGATATTCTACCACACAGCAAGCGGAACCGGAGAGCCAAATCTAGGACCAAAAGGCTCCTTAACAGCTTCTACCCCCAAGCCACAAGACTGCTGAACAATTAATAAAATGGCCACCCGGACTATTTACATTGACACTCCCCCTTTGATTTTGTACACTGCTACTACTCTGGTTATTATCCATGCAGTCACTTTACCCCTACCTACATGTACAAATTACCTCAACTAACCTATACCACCACACATTGACTCGGTACCAGTACCCCCTGTATATAGCCTCGTTATTGTGTTACTTTATAAATATAACTCTTGAACTGGATTCTTTTATTTAACTAGGCAAGTCAGTTAACAACAAATTCTTATTGACAAAGACAACGCTGGGCCAATTGTGCACCGCTCTATGGGACTCCCAATCACGGCCAGTTGTGATTCAGCCTGGAATCGAACCACGGTCTGTAGTGATGCAGTGCCTTAGACCGCTGCATAATAACTATCCTACTGTGTACGTGGATTCAGTCAGATTCTGGTGCAAAACATTTGGCACAGTAGCAAAACAGAAACAAGCTATTGGACAAATCCAGGTAGGTCCATTAAAGGGGCGGCAGGTAGCCTAGTGGGTTACTGGCCCAACGTGCTAACCGAAAGGTTGCTAGATCGAATCCCTGAGCTGACAAGGTAAAAATCTGTCCTTCTGCCCCTGAACAAGGTAGTTAACCCACTGTTCCTAGGCCATCACTGTAAATAATTATTTGCTCTTAACTGACTTGCCTAGTTAAATAAAAAAAATCATATAGTTTTGTCGCGTTTGCTTTCTAGTGAATACACCCGATGAAATCCAGCTAAACAGCTCCAACTTACTTTTCAATGGACTGTCAGATCCCACTCCAGATCCATCCAATGCTCCAGGCTCCTCGATTTTGTAAATTTCAGTCAAGAACATGATCCTACAGTCGTTCAGGGAGTCACCGGCATCCCTGAAATAAAACACAAGCTCTTAGGATACCTGTCATGGTACTACTGTGCAAACAAAATGCCAATGGAAAACTATGACATCAACATAATAAAAAAGTGCAATCTATACTGTGTAGCTAATATATAACAAGTAATCAATAGAAACACATTATTGAATTATTCTATGAGAGACAATGTACTCTCTTTTTGCTTATTAAAGCAGAGATGAACAGGACCAATTATTACCCGAGCAGTATTTTGGTGTAGATCTCGTGCAGGGTGCGCGTCTCCCTCTTCCTCTGGATCTGGGCATCGTACCAGTAGCCGCGCTCCTTGGGTTCGTCGGGGTTGAAGTTGACCATGACCACCATGCCCACCTCTAGCTGGTGCCACTGGTAGACGGTGCGGGCACGCGGGCGCACATCCTTGGAATGCAGCGGCACCACACCATTCTCTGGGTAGCTATAGAGACCACACAGAGGCAGTGTCAGTATTCAGCTCAGATGCACACAGCAGGTGCTTCCTACATAAATGGGGCTTTTGTAAGCTGATTGACATATCTGAAAGAACAGAAGCAGCTCAAAGTAGTCTTTGAATTCTGAGGGACTTGACTGCCGGGGGCACATTGGAGTAATACAAATCGTTAATTTCAAATGTTCCTCTGGTTTTTACACACTGGCAGGCAAAACAATGAGGCATGGTAATGTACAAATTATCAAGCACAAATATTTGTTATTTGTTTGCCAATTGTCGTGTTATGGAATTATATATATTTTTTTGCATAGACTTATCAGGAAAGAAATTAATGTTGAAGCCCCACTAGGAACAAGGTGTTCTGCAACAGATACAGAAACCGAGTGGTACACTGTGGTATTGGCAGCATGTGGTCAAAAAGAAATGGGTGCATCCCAATAGTATCTCTTGTCCCCTGAAGCAGGGCTTGACAAACTTTTTTAACCACTAGTCCTTTAAACGTGTCCAATTTTTTTTATACAACAAAGTCTGTAACACCTTTTTTACATTGTTGTATGACGCAAAGAAGCACTTTACAAAATGCATTACTATATTTTTAGAGAATCAGACAAATGTAGGCTATACCCTTCCTATTGGCTTCTTTACATATTCAAGCATGTTTCAAAATACAGCAGTTTCACGTGAGATGGAAATATTTATTAGAAATTAAGAGATCTAAAGATGCATCAACTAGCATGGGTTATTGATATAACTAGGATTATGGCTTGCCTGCTGGACAACACAATAAAGTTGATTTGAAAACCACTAGAACATGTGGAAAATGCTGGTTTCAATGGCATATTAAAGTGTTTATAAAATAATTCCCTCAACACTTTTATAGTTGTATTTTGACTAGGCTACTTTGAAACAAGGCAAGACATGCTTTATAAAATGACAAAATTAAGTTGAAACAATTAAATCATTTCAAAATGCTGATCGCCTCCACTCAGGGTGATGTACAACAGGCACTGTCCGTACGAACCGTATGTCGACGGAATCAAGCCTTCAGACATTTATGTAAATTACCCCGCATTAGATTTGTGAAACATGACCTATTAGTGTAATTTAAAGTCTCATTAAAGTTAGACTCCATTTCCCAGCGCCTCCCTCACGTCTGCATTGGTTTTGACAATTTGCATATCACCTACAATTTGTCCCGTGGGCTTTATTTTTTATACATGTAGGCCTACATGAAAAACAGATTTGAATATTATTTCAATGTTGGCTCTCTGATCCAATTATGATATAATTGTTTGATATTGTGCAATGATTAACTTGTTTTTTTATTTTAAAAATGTACTTGTCCATTTGTACTACTTAAATCTATCATGTCATCCAACAAATATATATATTTTTAAATGTCCCCGACAAGAGTTAATGTCGAGGCCTGTGACGTGTGCACTCGTTCACTACTTCACAGAAAATCTAAAAGCATTAGATGGGTGAAGACCTGGGCTAGTGAGAGTATCACAATATTTCTTATACCAGTCATTTCCTTTAAAAATCAGTAAAGGGAAGTGAACAAGTGCACCTTTTGGGAGGAAGGAGAGATAATTGGGACATGGCCAATCTTTTCCCCCATTGGTCCACCTCTTTACTAAACGGCAATAAGTTCCACATGAACACATGTTTTCTATACATGTTTGCAGAGGGTAACAGTCACCAGTGAGGCATGACATATCCATCCGATCTTTAAATATAAAATACTTGATAAAATGCTCACTCTTCATATTTGACATGGTAGTGAATAACTTCCTCTTCGCTGGGTTTAGTGTCAGAGCCCTCCTCTCCAGATGTCTTTGTAACATTCACAATTTGGGCCTCAAACCAGGCACCCATGTTCAAGTCTCTGGCATCAACAAACTCGTTAATCTGGGGGGGGAATTACACAAAGTCAATATTATTATTTTTTTAACTTGTGTTTAGCAAACTTCAAATTAAGACTAGCTATTATATTCAACCCCAATTCAAGAACTCCAAAATATTAACGCAAATAACATTTTTGATTTTAAGTTAAAAGCATAATTTCACCCCATCAAATGATACCAGTTCAGCCAATACTAGGGCTTTTAGAGATCCGCCCTGTGTTTACCTTGTAACAGCCAAAGCCGGGGTCGACCAGGTCTGGAAAGTCAGTTTGGGTGGAGGTGCCAGCTGCCTGCACCTCGGCCTCCCCGTGGGTGGAGCTCTTGTCCGACTCACTCTGCGCCGAGCTACAGCCAGAGTCAGAGTCAGACAGCTCGGCCTCTTTGTCCTTGCTTTTGAGGACAGCAGCAGGGGGCGCGGCCTGTCTAACAAGCAGCTGCACTATGTCGTTCAAACCCACGTTGTAATCAAAGATTGTGTGGCCGTCCTCCATCTGGGACCAGAAACAGAACATATTAATTCAGACATGATTACTAAGGACCCCAGCAACACGGTTGTAACTGAATTAAACAGAAAAGTATCCATCTTCCCCACCTGCTTTCCCCGGTAAAAAAGCCTCTGCTTCTCTGGGTCAACCTTAAAGAGTTCCAAGATCTTGAGGCGCAGCTCGTCCACCTTGGTAAGTTTGGACAGGGAGTCAATCCGGTGGGTCTCCTTGCCATCCATGGTGCGCACTTGAATCCACATTGCAGCTGCCCTGTGCAAAGGGGAGCCAAACTGTGGGTTAATGGCAGCATTGCACCATCTGAGCTTCAAAAGCAGCACCATTCAATGTTTCTCCCACTTTCCTTTGAGTATTACTGTGCCAACTATTGATCAAGTGGATCAAACATTCATTATTTACTTGAAGAAATACTTCCCCAAATCCCATTCAATGACTGGGGGAACATTCAACAAACATGCCATGCTGATTTTAACAGTGCGGGAAACTGGGTGAGTAAGCCACTCCTACCCTTTTAAATGCTGCTATTGCGACCCCAACCTGGCGCGAAGGCAGCGCTCGTATCAAACAACGTGGCTTCGCTTCCTGACAATGTTCCAAGCGCACATATTCTCGAAACTTGAATAGAATTGCTATGGTAGACAGTATGAAATATATATTTCAAAATATAATTCGTTTTATTTTACATTAGCTAGCGACGCTTTGTGTTCAGCTGGGAGGAGGCTGGTTCTCTCGGGTCAGCTGGGATGAGCTACACAATGTTGTGGCAGTAACTACTACTGTTACTATACTTGACCAGTTACTTAGACTTACAATTGTTGGCTGGTTAGCTTGCTACACAAACGAACCATTAAACAATATTGGGAAACAATTGACAAGCAGCTCGCGATTTCAATTGACTAACTAAATATCAGGTAATTTAATGTAATAATTAGCTAGCTATGATTCAAGAAAACGCGCTATTTTGTTTTCTCGGCTGGTGGACAAGTAACACTAACTAACATTAAATAAACAAGATCAGTAATATTCAGCCGTCGTAAACAAACATTTTTGCAATAGCTAACGTTAAGTAAGTTAGAACTAACTAGCTAAGAAGTCATACTAACGTTGGTTAACAGCTAATGTAATGGGGGTAGCCATTGAAATGTTGAAACTAACTAGAAATAACGTTATCATCCACGATAGTAACAAATAGTACACTGATAGTAACGTTAATCGACATTGACAGCACACCACGTTACATTAGCCTAGCTAGCTAGTTAACGTTAGCTACAACATCAACTAATAGGTTGAAGTTGCTACAACTAGCTAACCAAAGGAAATAGTATCGTTACATTGATGGCACTTACACATAGCTTGTGAGTTACCATGCAAACTGTCGAGTGAAATTATAATATTAATAATTCACTACCAAAAGTTAGCTGGTTGGAATGAGGCATTCACTGTACCAAGTTAGCTAGCAACTTTCAAAATTGCCAAAGAAGAAACATTACGTTACCTGTTCTTTTCTTACAAATGCAAATAATTATATGACGTTTATTAAACCGTCAAACGTAATCCTATACTACTTCTTGATCAAATTCACAACTCTTCTGTAGACTGCTTTTAGAGGACTTAATCAATAAGACTCTTCAACAGTGAATGTCGCCGCCTTCTTTCCGCTATTGGCTATTACCATTCTGAATTTGTCTCTGATGGGCTGAAATTCCTGTCAATCAAAACTGTGACCGGAGCTTAGCCTCAGCCCGCGAAACTAGGGTCTCGCTGGCCTTCCCTCTTCCGAGAATTTGGCGCCAGATTGATTGTACCGTCAATTTACACAAACACAGAAACAGAACTGTGTTCTACAAACTTTTAGCACAACTTTATGCCTGCGAGATGACAGATCGACACCAAACATTAGATACATTTGACAAAAAATGCACAATGTGATTTCTTCAAACTGAAAAACGACTTTCTCATAGCAAACTTGATGGCCACAGCCATGTCCTGCCAGAGCGTGATGTTGTGCATCCAGTGATGTTGTGCATCCAGTGTTCCTGTCTTGTTGTTCAGTTTGGCGGGAGAATATCATGCCAAGTGTGAACAAAGTAACATCAAACTCCGTTTTTGTTCACAGTTAACGGAAAACCTCCTGATGCCCTAAATAATGTTTTATATTCATGCGAGATCCAACCCAGCACTAAAACGATGAATTCCTTGTTTTAAAGGACAGCACCCTGCTTCAAACGCCATTGTTCATCTTACCACAACAGCGTGATAGCGTTGGTTCTTCTATGGATTTTATATGGCATTTGGTAACTAACTTTAAGGTGCATTACCATCAACAACTGAACTGGAGTGTGGACCAAAGAGAGAAAAATCCTACCGATTCTCATCTCCCTAAGGAAACGAAATACATAATTAAATACTACATCCCCGGAAGATTTTCTCAGCAGTTCACTTAAGCTTGGCTCTTCAACACCATTACTTAATTCTAATAACAGACTCTCCCTTTCCCTCCAATATTTCTGCCATTGAAATATGTTCCACTGTCTCCACATTGATCACACCTCCCAGTTGGATGTTTTCCTTCCAATTTCAATTTGCTGTTGAGCTTTGTGTGTCCCAGTCTCAGCCTAATGACACTTTCCTACCTGAGAACCTCCTTGCCTCCACCTTTTCCTGAATCGTATACAGGTGTCTTCCCTTTCCCACAAGACTTGCCATTTGTTTTTTAACACTGTTCTTATATATCTTAAGTTAATCAGTGCTGCACAGGAGTCAGACTACCCTGTGAGGCCTCACCTCCAACCACTCTGCAGCCAAGAGTATGGCCAGCAACTCCAATGTGTAAACAGAAATTATCCTTTGCTCCTTTTGTCACTGGATGTCAGGATGACATCATTGGTTCAGTCTAACCATGCACTTATATCCTGTCCAAGTATTAAAGTGTCTTATTTCTTTGTCTTATGGTGAGTTTACTTGAACTTTAACCCCTCTTGTCCAATTATTTTGCATTGTAAAAGTGTTTCACAAGTGATTGGTGTTAATAATTTAATCAGCAGCAGCATAGAAACCCATAAAAAAAATAAGCAGAGATGAATATACAAAATGTTTGTGAGGGGAATCCGTATTACTGTGCTTGCTACTCTATCTAGAGGCCACGAGCGAGAAAGCATCAAAATGCGTTTGGCTTCATAATATTCTTTAATAAAACTCTCAATTATTTTAATTCCTATTACCATTACTTCAGAATAACAAAAGGATATCAAATAAATGAATACTCCTTTTATTGACAAATAATAAAAACTTAAGCTTTCCTTTACAGCAACAAATAATCTTCAAAGTATGTGACAGAACATGAATGATGCTCTGCATCTAACAGAAAATAGACATACATATGAGAAAAGTGCTATAACATAACACCCATAATGATCCTTATCAGCACTATAATCAGAAGAAACCCCATGTGAAATGCAAATCAGCAGCATTGTTTGCCTCAGTATTTAGGAAAAAGAGATGTGGATCAAACCACAATTTAGGAGTGTAAACCTAAGCATTTTGAGCGGTTCTGGGTCTGCAAACCGTCTGGCACCTTGTCCGGCAGACCCTACGGTAGCATCCTCTGCTACAGACTCTACGACAGACCCTCCGAGGAGCATGTCCCTCGAGGTTGGATTCGGACTCACCTACAAGTAGAAACAAGGAATGTTTAAATTCATAGTGTTCAATACACATAGTAGGTTGACAATAAATGTGGCTCAATTCACAGTTGTTTCAGAGTCCCGCAATAAGAGCTACAATGCTAATATTCTCTGGGTGTCACTGAGTAGACTGATACCCCATGTCATTAATCCACAATCCAGAGGTAATTGCCACCAGTGCAATTCTAGTCTAATACATCCAGTGTGATTTCAACAGATTGCCCATACCAGTTTGGCTCAGGTCCAATGACTATGCACTTAAGAGGGAAAGAAGTTGGGCCATCCTAGAAATGTTTTAGAGTAATATATTATATACAATTTAGCAAACGATTTTTTAGCGACTTACAGTCATGCGTGAATACATTTTTATGTATGGCTGGTCCCGGGAATCGAACCCACTATCCTGGCGTTGCAATGCTCTACCAAGATCTATGGCAGGGTTATGTGCTTTGTGAAGCCTCAATTTAATATGATTTATAAGGCCTTTATTAAGTGGCGCTTATGCCATCACTTATAAAGTGCAGGTTTATGTAATATTTGACATAGTGGGTTATGTCAAATTTGACATGGGTAGTTATGTCACACAGTTATGTCACATTAATGAACCCTATATAAAGCATGATATATGGTTATAGATGATTTGTGACATATTTGTGTAGTGTTTATGAAGGCTTTATGAAGCCTTTATAAGCTGCATGTCATTTAAAGCGGGACCATTTTTTGTTATGTGTCGAAAATCCTAATTATTCACTTTCTTTCACATACCTTGAAGATTATTTGTTGCTGTAAAACAAAAGCTTAACCCTGTGAGATGAAAACATTTTATTATCCTTCAGAAATATGTGCAATAGGCCTCTGATTATCATTTGTAGAACAATATTCTGGAAACGTTGCAAAATCCAACATTGAGCTTCAATAGTAGAAAAAAAATGTGTGTTAAGAAAACTGAGAAATTATATTAAAATCACATCAAAATGGATCAAAAACATTTGATCACTGCAAATGTTAGAATTTTCCTATCAAAAACATATATATTTTTAAAGGATAAACTATTTTGTGGGTTTTCTATGTATGGAGAAGATACACTAAGTTTGTGTAGGCAACCAGTGTGGTGTCAGACAAGTGTGTCACGCCCTGATCTGTTTCACCTTTGTAATTGTCTATACCTCCCTCCAGGTGTCACCCATCTTCCCCATTATCCCCAGTGTATTTAAACCCGTGTTCTCTGTTTGTCTGTTGTCAGTTTTTGTCTCGTCAAGCCTACCAGTGGTTTTCCTGTCGTTCTCTAGTTCCTGGTTTCGACCATTCTGCCTGCCCTGAGCCTGACTGCTGTTCTGTACCTTTCGCACTCTGCTCTGGATTACTGACCTCTGCCTGCCCTTGACCTGTCGTTTGACTGCCCCCCTGTTTTTGTAAATAACTTTGGTTACGTCGAAACTGTCTGATTCTATGTCTTCTCCTGAGCCTTGACAGAGTGGACAGTTTTCCAATGTTTGAGGCTACTGAAGCCACAATAATCATACTGACACACAACAAATACTACTAAGAGATGCATGTGGGTCTAAGGAGATGCATTATATAGTGTTTATTTAAAAAAAATTAGGACCTGTACGGGGTACAATTTAGGAAATGTATTTTTGCAATGTTGGGTCTGTGTTAAGTCACTTGCTCTTGTTCATAAATGTTGAGAAATGATTTTGCCAATAAAAGGAGTGTATACATTAATTTTATTTCCTTTCATGAGTCATTAAACATGCATCATTCCGCAGTAATGGTAATGGGCATCACAAAATAATTGAGAGATTTAGTAATATTATGAAGTGTCACAGGTTCTGTTTGATTTGAGTGTTGTTTCCTTAGGTTACCCCTGGAGGGCGCCCTTACCTTGTTTTCCAGGTTACCCTGATTATTTCTTATTGGTTTCACCTTCTCTGTTCACATGGTTGCCTGGTTATTTAGGTTCCTCAGTTGGCCTGTATTGTTGCTATGGTTTCATGATTTGTTAGTGTGCTCTTGTGCTGTTGCCTTGTTTCATTTTAGACTCTAAGTAAAAGTTCTGGATTTACCCCTACCTCTGCGCATGGGTTTGAGTTCGTACAAGCATTATTGTCACAATGAAGCAGAATGCATTTTGATTAAGTGTTTACACTTTGAAACAGCTCTCCTGTATTTTACGGTTTGTCTACTTGCTCTCACATTCATACATTGAGTCACTAATACAATTATGTTGGTGCGACTTCTGTGGGTTGTGTGTCAGTGATGTCATAGAAAGTATTAGTCGATAATGTTATAGATACTTCTGGTTGGGTATATCCATATTTTTATTTAATCAAAAATGACCAATGGGTTAAATGTCAATGTGATGTTTCTAATGAGGTGTTACCCAGTCTGACACAGTAACACAGGCTCATGGTAGTTCCATCACTTTATTCATGAAACATTAAACTGAAGTATCAATCAAGTTTATTTTATATAGCCCTTCGTACATCAGCTAATATCTCGAAGTGCTGTACAGAAACCCAGCCTAAAACCCCAAACAGCAAGCAATGCAGGTGTAGAAGCACGGTGGCTAGGAAAAACTCACTAGAAAGGCCAAAACCTAGGAAGAAACCTAGAGAGGAACCAGGCTATGAGGGGTGGCCAGTCCTCTTCTGGCTGTGCCGGGTGGAGATTATAACAGAACTATGCCAAGATGTTCAAAATGTTCATAAGTGACAAGCATGGTCAAATAATAATCATGAATAATTTTCAGTTGGCTTTTCATAGCCGATCATTAAGAGTTGAAAACAGCAGGTCTGGGACAGGTGGCGGTTCCATAACCGCAGGCAGAACAGTTGAAACTGGAATAGCAGCAAGGCCAGGTGGACTGGGGACAGCAAGGAGTCATCATGCCCGGTAGTCCTGACGTATGGTCCTAGGGCTCAGGTCCTCCGAGAGAGAGAAAGAAAGAGAGAAGGAGAAAATTAGAGAGAGCCAAGATTTTCAAAATGTTCATAAATGACAAGCATGGTCAAATAATAATCAGGAATAAATGTCAGTTGGCTTTTCATAGCCGATCATTAAGAGTTGAAAACAGCAGGTCTGGGACAGGTAGGGGTTCCGTAACCGCAGGCAGAACAGTTGAAACTGGAATAGCAGCAAGGCCAGCCGGACTGGGGACAGCAAGGAGTCATCATGCCCGGTAGTCCTGACGTATTGTCCTAGGGCTCAGGTCCTCCGAGAGAGAGAAAGAAAGAGAGAAGGAGAGAATTAGAGAGAGCCAAGATTTTCAAAATGTTCATAAATGACAAGCATGGTCAAATAATAATCAGGAATAAAAGTCAGTTGGCTTTTCATAGCCGATCATTAAGAGTTGAAAGCAGCAGGTCTGGGACAGGTAGGGGTTCCATAACCGCAGGCAGAGCAGTTGAAACTGGAACAGCAGCAAGGCCAGGTGGACTGGGGACAGCAAGGAGTCATCATGCCCGGTTTGCCGTGACGTATGGTCCTAGGGCTCAGGTTCTCAGAGAGAGAGAAAGAAAGAGAGAACGAGAGAATTAGAAAGAGCATACTTAAATTCACACAGGACACTGGATAAGACAGGAGAAGTACTCCAGGTATAACCAACTGACCCCAGCCCCCCGACACATAAACTACTGCAGCATAAATACTGGAGGCTGAGACAGGAGCGGTCAGGAGACACTGTGGCCCCATCCGAAGATACCCCCGGACAGGGCCAAACAGGAAGGATATAACCCCACCCACTTTGCCAAAGCACAGCCCCCGCACCACTAGAGGGATATCTTCAACCACCAACTTACAATCCTGAGACAAGGCCGAGTATAGCCCACAAAGATCTCCACCACAGCACAAACCAAGGGGGGGCGCCAACCCAGACAGGAAGATCACGTCAGTAACTCAACCCACTCAAGTGACGCACCCCTCCTAGGGACGGCATGAAAGAGCACCAGTAAGCCAGTGACTCAGCCCCTGTGATAGGGTTAGAGGCAGAGAATCCCAGTGGAGAGAGGGGAACCGGCCAGGCAGAAACAGCAAGGGCGGTTCGTTGCTCCAGAGCCTTTCCGTTCACCTTCACACTCCTGGGCCAGACTACACTCAATCATATGACCTACTGAAGAGATAAGTCTTCAGTAAAGACTTAAAGGTTGAGACCGAGTCTGCGTCTCTCACATGGGTAGGCAGACCGTTCCATAAAAATGGAGATCTATAGGAGAAAGCCCTGCCTCCCGCTGTTTGCTTAGAAATTCTAGGGACAATTAGGAGGCCTGCGTCTTGTGACCGTAGCGTACGTATAGGTATGTACGGCAGGACCAACTCGATAAGATAGGTAGGAGCAAGCCCATGTAACGCTTTATAGGTTAACAGTAAAACCTTGAAATCAGCCCTTGCCTTAACAGGAAGCCAGTGTAGGGAAGCTAGCACTGGAGTAATATGATCAAATTTCTTGGTTCTAGTCAGGATTCTAGCAGCCGTATTTAGCACTAACTGAAGTTTATTTAGTGCTTTATCCGGGTAGCCGGAAAGTAGAGCATTGCAGTAGTCTAACCTAGAAGTAACAAATGCATGGATTAATTTTTCTGCATCATTTTTGGACAGAAAATTTCTGATTTTTGCAATGTTACGTAGATGGAAAAAAGCTGTCCTTGAAACAGTCTTGATATGTTCGTCAAAAGAGAGATCAGGGTCAAGAGTAACTCCGAGGTCCTTCACAGTTTTATTTGAGACGACTTTACAACCATCAAGATTAATTGTCAGATTTAACAGAAGATCTCTTTGTTTCTTGGGACCTAGAACAAGCATCTCTGTTTACTGTTGAATTTCATTTATTCTGATGCAGGATGCTCCTTCTGAGCAGTACCAATATGGTAGATGGTGGCATCAGAGCCTCTCATTGGCCAACACATAACATTAGCAATTAGCATAACATTAGCAAATAGTGTTTGTATACTGTACATCATTGCTCCCCCTCTGCCTCAGCCTGATGGTGAGACTATGGGTGCATCTCAATTGGCTTCTCCTCGTGTCCTCTCTCCTCCCCCTCAAAACACATTGGAGGAAAAAGCCAGAGGTCCCGCCCCTCTGACCTTCTCCTCCAATGGGTTTTGATAAGGAGGTGAGGAGAGCGGATGCGAGGAGAGGGCAATTGAGATTCTCCCATGTTTTCCACATGTTGGGGCATTATTTAATGGTAAAAGCACAATTTTTTTCATATTTAGCCTATTTAGTGTTCAATAGATCATTGTAAAAATCAGACGAATCAAATCAAATTCTATTTGTCACATGCGCCCAATACAACAGGTGAAATGCTTACTTACAAGCCCTTGAAGGTGAAATGCTTACTTACAAGCCCTTAACCAACAATGCAGTTTAAGAAAATATAGTTAAGAAAATATTTCCCAAAAAATTAAATAATAATAATGAGGCTATATACAGGGTGTACCGGTACCGAGTCAAAGTGCGGCGGTATAGGTTAGTCGAGGTAATTTGTACATGTAGGTAGGGGTAAGTATCTACTATACATAGATACTAAATAGCGAGTAGCAGGAGTGTAGAGAGCAAACAGCAATGACACATCATAATTGTACAACGTTGAATAGTTCATTTTGATATTGTGCATTATCAGACCATCCACACCACAGATAATGAGTAGTAGTAGATGTGTGCAGTTTGTTATGCCTTCAAGCATTTGTGGGTTAATTATTTAGTTTTGTGAGGTCTACAGCGTCCATGGTAGAACAATTAAGACAACATTGTATTTTTAGTCTGATTAGGTGTGGAAATTCTTACAATTTTTTTAAAAATCATAATTTATCCAATTGATTTAGCTATATGTTGACAAATTAGAGAAAACATAACTATTGACGTGACTGAGTATGTGTGTAGGAACTTGAAGCACCATAGACAGTTTTGTCAGTGCTGATTTGGAGGTTGGACTCGTTTCCAGCAAGCAGACATGTCATTCTGATTTCATGCTGTGTCCTTTTTAGTTAGCAAGTTAACCAATGTGTTCCCTCTGTAAAAATGATTTGAATTGTGCGTGAGCGCGAATATATAACACATTTTCATTTACCCGTTGTTGGTAATAGCATTATGTTACGAGTTGGAAGCGCAGTGGCCTGGTAAGTAGGGTAACAATATTTTCGAAAGCTCAACCTTTAGCGTTAGCCAGCTAGATAAATAGATAGCTACTGTTAGATAGCGAGCTGACTATCTGGGCATGAGGACAGTGTTGCTCGCTGTGCTATATTGAGATAACTACCTAGCAATGTTGACCACAATGCTAGCTAAATAGTTTATGCAGCATTCATTGATTGACTTAACAGCAATAGCTAATTGATGACAATGCTGTACTTCTTCTAATTACATGACTGTCTTGCTAACGTTAGTTTAGTTGCTTGTTGCCTAGAGGCTGGCCACGAAAAGCTTGTTATTACCCTTGATGTTCAAGAAGGTAACGCTAACAGTTAGCTAGACATTAGCTTGTTGTTAAACAAATTGGAATCACTGACATCAAGTGGCCAGCTAGATTGGGTGTGGGTTAGGTAATTATCTGCGAAACAAAAGGTTGACATTGTAAGTTAACGATGCATTGTAGCTAAAACAACGTTACTGTATTTAGCCAGGCAGATGTGCAGCTACTGTAGTTAACTAACGTTATTTGTTCCCCATTCAATCAACACTATCATGCCGTTGTTGTTCATCATGTTGTACTGTACAGTATACGATCAATCGTTCTACTCATCACACCTAACTGATGTCTGCAGAAGGTACAGTGTTAATGTTGCTTGTGTGTCTAAATCCCTGACACATTTTTTCCATGTCTCTGTCCTGTCAGCATGGCCTGCAGAAACCTGGTCTCCCCTAACATGGGGGTGAGGTTCAGGATGCCCTTACAGAAGCTGCACCCTCTGTCTCGTGCCATCCACCACCGGTACAACGCCAGTGTCACCCCCCCGCACTGCTCGGCAGCCCGCCACTTCACCTCCATGTCCCGGCTGCCCATGCAGCCCCCCAAGCCTCCCCCGGGCGGTCACGGCGGCTGGCGCTACCAGCAGCACCGCAACTTCTGGATGCTCCGCCTGGCCTCCAGGCTACTCAAGCTCCGGTACATTGTGCTGGGCTCAGCAGTGGGAGGCGGGTACACCGCTAAGAAGGTACAGTACATTTGAGGTAGAGGAGAGAGAGTTGTATGGTAACGGCCAGTTTCCCAGACACGTATAACCGGAGCCAGGTTACTGCCCCATAATGTTGTTCGAAAGAAGCTGTTGTACTTGTCTGTTAGACTTAAGACACATGATACAAGTGCATCTCTCATCTAAATACCAGTTGGCACTCTGATCTCTAATTGGCTGGACCTGCTTGGTAAGCGCAGTGAGAGTAACAAACACATAGAAAGTGGTTTACTACCGTTCACACTGTGCTTAAGCGATATTGTCTTTGAGTGCTGCTTTTCTAATCCTAATGTACGAGTCGCTCTACTTACCTCCACTCCCAGTGGAACAGAGGTGACTTGCTCTACATTTGATTGGCACTCTGCTAGGGTATGTGTTTATGCCAGACTGCCAGCACAGATGAGATTCCCTGATGAGCTGGTTATTTCAAAACCCTTTCACTATATGGACTAGGTTTACATATGATTCTGTTGAAGTTGATCTTGTATAGGCTAGATGTGTCTAGACTTCCCTCACACCTGTTTTTTTTTAGCCCAGACTCATACAACCTAGGTAAAACGACCCTTGTGTTTTCCTCTGAGTTAACCCTCTCATGTCACTTAGAATGGGAAATACAGTGCATTCAAAAAGTATTCAGACTCCTTAAACTTTTTCCACATTTTGTTACAGCTTTATTCTAAAATGGATTTTAAAAATGTCTTCCCTCAATCTACACACTATACCCTTTAGTGACAAAGCAAAAACAGGTTTTTATACACATTTATAAAATGAAACAGAAATACCTTATTTACAGACCCTTTTCTATTAGAGTCGAAATTGAGCTCAGGTGCTTCCTGTTTCCATTGATAATCCTTGATGTTTCTACAACTTGATTGTATTCAGTATTCAGACCCTTTACTCAGTACTTTGTTGAAGCACCTTTGGCAGCGATTACAGCATCGAGTCTTCTTGGGTATGACGCTACAAGTTTGGCACACCTGTATTTGGGGAGTTTCTCCCATTCTTCTCTGTAGAGCCTTTCAATCTGTCAGGTTGGATGGGGAGCATCGCTGCACAGCTATTGTCAGGTCTCTAGAGATGTTCGATCAGGTTCAAGACCGGGCTCTGGCTGGGCCTCTCAAGGACATTCAGAGACTTGTCCTGAAGCCACTCCTGCGTTGCCCTGGCTGTGTGCTTTGAGTTGTTCTGTTGGAAGTCACCATTGGGTTCTTGGTCACCTCTCTGACCAAGGTCCTTCTCCCCCGATTGCTCAGTTTGGTCGGGCGGCCAGCTCTAGGAAGTGTCTTGGTGGTTCCAAACTTCTTCCATATAAGAATGATGGAGGCCACTGTTGTTTGGAACCTTCAATGCTGCAGAACTTTTTTGGTACCCTTCCCCAGATCTGTACCTCGACACAATCCTGTCTCTGAGCTCTATGGACAATTCCTTCGACCTCATGGCTTGGTTTTTGCACAGAAATGCACTGTCAACTGTGGGACCTTATATAGACAGGTGTGTGCCTTTCCAAATCATGTCCAATCAATTGAATTTAGCACAGGTGGACTTCAATCAAGTTGTAGAAACATCTCAAGGATGGTCAATGGAAACAGGATGCACCTGAGCTCAATTTCAAGTCTCATAGAAAAGGGTCTGAATACTTATGTAAATAAGTTATTTCTGTTTTATTTTATAAAAATGTGTAAAAACATGTTTTTACTTTGTCATGATGTGGTATTGTGTGTAGATTGATTGTGGAAAACATGTATTTAATCCATTTTAGAATAAGGCTGTAATGTAACAAAATGTGGAAAAAAGGAAGGGGTCTGAATACTTAACAAATGTATGTCCAATTATTGTACCCTAACCCATCCCTTGAAATATTGTTGTTGTTAATCTTTAACTGAGGTAATTTGTTTTCCCATTATCACAACAAAAATTGTAAGTTGACCATGTGATTGAAATGCCACGTCTGTTCTGTTCTTCCAGACTTATGAGGAATGGAAGGATATGCTGCCTGATATGGGTGAATACATTTGGGTAATACCTGATTTCTTCTGGGAGCTGAGTAAACAAATTGACCTCGGTAAGATTTTTTTCTGGTTCAAAATGGGGTTTAGGTGGTAGACTTGGCAGTAGGTGTGTTGGTCGACTGGAAGATTTAGTGGCCCTCCTTTCTACTCGTTTTCCCATGGCTTATGCCATGTTCTTATGCTGAGTGACTCAAACATAACTAAATCAGTGGGGGCCCCATGCTATCACAAAATAACTCCTGAATGCATCGTTTCTGTAGTTTTAGATTCTCCTGGACTGTCTCGCTTTATTTTGGTGATTGTTAGCTCTCAAAGATGTTATAAAAAATATATATAGATCCATTGTCTTTTTTTGGGTACTTTCTGTCTGTTTCACTTTACACTTAAAATGTTTTTCAATGCCCCCAAAATATTCGGATTTGTTTCCCTGTTTGGATCGAGGAGGGTCGAAGAAACACATATGCAGAAATCCCCTACGTGAAATGACTCATTAGAAGCCTGTGAACCAAAAATTCTTATATAGATTTACCACTGTTAAATAACTTGTCATGTTGGTTTAATTCCTGTTAATCAGTAAAGTGTGTGTGTGGTTAATCTGACGTGAATTGTATGTAGTATTTGGGCTGAGCCAGTGCTGTCTTTCTGTTAAGGCTGCTCAGTTAGTTTGGTTAATTTGATTTCCATGTTCAAAGGATAAACTCCACCTACCCTATCGCAATTCTCTTCTGCACACAGATAAACTAACCAAAATGCTGCCTGAGTTAGTGGAGATTGCCAAGTTTCTACCAGAGTTACCCGATTTAGATAAGATAGGAGAGAACTTCACCTTCCTCAAGAGCATCCTCTTCACCGGTGAGTACAGTCTTGTCAGATTAAAAAATAGATCGCCTTTTTGGAGGCTATGTCAGACAAAGCGGTTACTAAACTCTTTTTGGCCAGGATTGTATATATTTTTTGGAACAAGTGGCAAAAGTGATAAATTAACATCTTGAGCTTTGTGAACCTAGAATAGCAATAGCAGCTGCTTCAAGTGGTAGAAAAATGTACGTCATTGGTATTCTGAACTTGAAGTGGGCTTCTTTTGTTGATTCATACCTGCATACCTAGCAATCTACCTTCATACTTTCCAGCAAAAAAAGCATTTAGATTTTTGCTAATGTACTGTCAGTTGCAATCACTTTTAACTTGCCCGATTTAGCTATTCTGCATTATTAGTAGTATCACAATGACGTGCACAGATTGCACACGTAGCCAATGGTATCTGACTCTGGACTTAAAGGATGCAGCCATGACATCAAGCTCACAGCAGGGCCTTGAAACATGTACCCTGCAGTGACCCTGCTCCGACCCCTTTGCTTCAGTCTTTTGATTTGTTTTGTGTTCTTCCCTTCTTCTCCTCTGCGTTCTTCACAGGTGTTGGTAGTAAAGGAGCTTCTGGTCAGCGTTTGTTGTTAGGTGTGTATCCCCTACACTCAGTCCCCCTCTCCGCCATGGTGCTGTTTGAATACCCACCCCTCGGCGTGTGTGCGGCAGCCCCTCGGCGTGTGTGCGGCAGCCCCTCGGCGTGTGTGCGGCAGCCCCTCGGCGTGTGTGCGGCAGCACCCTGTTTAGTAGTGCTTTGGAGCCAGAGACGTTTTGCAGTGCTCTTAGATATTGACCTCCAAACCCAACACGATTGGCTTCCAGACTACCAACTTGTTGTTTTTATCTGACGATGCTGCTGTTTCAGACACCAGTGACAAATTATTGATGGAAGGATTTGTTTTTTTGGGTGGAGAAAATGCTTAGATTGACACAGTCTTTAATTGATGTACAGGATATATTCTTACATCATATTGTTGATATCAGATAAGTGAAAAGATTGATATTTTGTTCACGTCTTATTATGTAATCGAATTCCTCTAAAAACACTTCCTCTGAAAACCAAAGTTGACCACTGAATAGAATGTATTTGGATTGAATTGGATGTGATGCTGCCGATCTTGTGGTCCACAGTTGTTTCAACAACAGATCCACTGCATCCTCTCCTTCTCCCTTGGGTTTGGTTTCATCTGACTGTGGCTTTTGTCTGTCCTACTTGTGTGTTTTTTCCTCCTTTTGATTTCCAAGTTCCTCCTCCTTTCTCCCTGGCTTCCCTGGCCTCTTTGGTCTCTCTCCCCCTCTACTTACATGATGGGAGGATAGTCCTCTTCTTGGAGGGCTCTCCTTGTCTGCTGGTAGCTGATGCTTCTCAAATGTTTGGAAAATACATCTGTCTATGATAGATGGAAACATCTTGAACTCCATCCATACCTCTTCTTTGACTTGCTAAAACAATAGGTGTATTCCTGGGTTGTGTCGCAAGTGGCACCCTATTCCCTATGTAGTGCACTACTTTTGACCAAGGCCCCATATGGATCTGGTCAAAAGTAGGGCACTATATAGGAAATGTAGGGTGCCATTTGGGACACAGTACTGTAGTTGTGAGGCTTGTTATTGACAGGTCTTTCATTGGCTGGATGAAGGATTGTTGTTCCATGATGTTCTGAAGGGAAGTATATAAATATGTTTTGCTGCTGGTTCAGCTGGCTCTGTAGCACCTCCCAACTCCAACCTGAGTTGTACAGGAGAGAAACGTCTTTCATAACAGCACTGTGTAAGGGTTTGCCAATTTGATGGCAATTAATGAATGATTTCATTGGCATTATTTTATAGTACCATATCAGACATAACTTGTCAGAGAGCCAATGAAAAGCACAAGCTCCCGAATGTTATTGTGAGCAATATTTTCCAAACCTTTGAGATTCCATCATGCAGGTTCTGACCTGGGGCATAGATGGTAGATAGAGTCCTCTCTAATGTTGGGCATGCCAATACTTTTCACTCATTACTGCTATTTGCTAATAAACTATAATCGATGATGTGTGGTGCAACCTGGTGATGTTTCTCATGCGTTGTGCTGTTTTTGTCTCCTAGCCGAAGCCCCTGGGGACACTCCAGTAAAAGCTGCCACAGATGCCCCGGTCACGGCCACACCAGAGGCCAGCGGCAAGCAGTTTAGGAAGGCAAGTCTGCTCTGCACTGCCTGACTAGCTCACCCTCACTCCCTGTGGCATATAGCTCACCCTCACTCCCTGTGGCATATAGCCCACCCTCACTCCCTGTGGCATATAGCTCACCCTCACTCCATGTGGCACATAGCCCACCCTCACTCCATGTGGCACATAGCCCACCCTCACTCCCTGTGGCACATAGCCCACCCTCACTCCCTGTGGCACATAGCTCACCCTCACTCCCTGTGGCACATAGCTCACCCTCACTCCCTGTGGCACATAGCTCACCCTCACTCCCTGTGGCACATAGCTCACCCTCACTCCCTGTGGCACATAGCCCACCCTCACTCCCTGTGGCACATAGCCCACCCTCACTCCCTGTGGCACATAGCCCACCCTCACTCCCTGTGGCACATAGCCCACCCTCACTCCCTGTGGCACATAGCCCACCCTCACTCCCTGTGGCACATAGCCCACCCTCACTCCCTGTGGCACATAGCCCACCCTCACTCCCTGTGGCACATAGCCCACCCTCACTCCCTGTGGCACATAGCTCACCCTCATCAGCAGACTACTGCTTTTTGGAGTTGGCAGTTTGGCTCAATGGAAATGCCATTTTAGTTCCAGTCAATTTGGGAAATGAAGTGAAATTCAGGCCTTGGATTCAAACTCCTTGAGGTAAATTGTTTTTTTTAGGTCATTAACTGAATTTCACATCATTTTGGGATTGACCACAGTCCTGGCTGACTGCCTATACAGTGCATTTGGAAACTTTTCAGACCCCTTGACTTTTTGTTATGTTACAGCCTTATTCTAAAATGGATAAAAAAGTGTTTCCCTACACACAATACCCCATAATGACAAAGCAAAAACTGGTTTTTAGACATTTTTGCAAATGTATAAAAATAAAAAAACACTCCTTATTTACTTAAGTATTCCAACCCTTTGCTATGAGACTTGAAATTGAATTTAGGTGAATCCTGTTTTCATTGAGCAATCTCGATGTTTCTACAACTTGATTGGAGTCCACCTGTGGTAAATTCAATTGGTTGGACATGATTTTGGCACACCTGTCTATATAAGGTCTCACAGTTGACAATGCATGTCAGAGCAAAAACCAAGCCATTAGGTCGAAGGAATTGTCCGCAGAGCTCCGAGATAGGATTGTGTCGAGGCACAGATCTGGGGAAGGGTACCAAAACATTTCTGCAGCATTGAAGGTTCCAAAGAACACAGTGGCCTCCATCATTCTTAAATGGAAGAAGTTCGGAACCACCAAGACACTTCCTAGAGCTGGCCGTCCAGCCAAACTGAGCAATCGGGGGAGAAGAGCCTTGGTCAGGCAGGTGACCAAGAACCCGATGGTCACTGTGACAGAGCTCCAGAGTTCCTCTGTGGAACCTTCCAGAAGGACAGCCATCTCTGCAGCATTCCACCAATCAGGCCTTTATGGTAGAGTGGCCAGACGGAAGCCACTCCTCAGTAAAGGGCACATGATAGCCCGCTTGGAGTTTGCCAAAAGGAACATAAAGGACTCTCAGACCATGAGAAACAAGATTCTCTGGTCTGATGAAACCAAGATTGAACTCTTTGGCCTCAATGCCAAGTGTCACATCTGGAGGAAACCTGGCACCATTCCTACGGTGAACCATGGTGGTGGCAGCATCATGTTGTGGGGATGTTTTTTATCTGCAGGGACTGGGAGACTTGTCACGATCGAGGGAGAGATGAACAGAGAGATCCTTGATGAAACCTGCTCCAGAGCGCTCAGGACCTCAGACTGGGGCGAAGGTTCACCTTCCAACAGGACAACGACCCGAAGCACACAGCCAAGACAACGCAGGAGTAGCTTCGGGACAAGTCTCTGAATGTCCATGAGTGGCCCAGCCAGAGCCCGGACTTGAACCCGATCGAACATCTCTGGAGAGACCTGAATAAAGCTGTGCAGCAACGCTCCCCATCCAACCTGACAGAGCTTGAGAGAATCTGCAGAGAAGAATAGGAGAAACTCGCCAAATACAGGGTTGCCAAGCTTGTAGCGTCATACCCAAGAAGACTTGATTCTGTAATCGCTGCCAAAGGTGCTTCAACAAAGTACTGAGTAAAGGATCATTATGGGGTATTGTGTGTAGATTGAGGGGGAAAAAACAATGTAATCCATTTTAGAATAAGGCTGTAGCGTAATAATATAGCAAAAGTTAAGGGGTCTGAATACTTTCTGAATGCACTGTACATAATGTTTTTTCATACATGCTATAGGGTGAAAACGTGCTTTGGTGATGATATTTTACTTGTGTTATAAAATACATTTTACAAAGACATATAATTATTCGTGTTCTGAATCATTCAGTTGTATCTTTCTCTAACATTTAATTAACAGTATATCCAAAAAGTCGGATTTCGTAACTTAATACATCCGATAATAAGCACCGAGCTCGGTTGAGTGGTTCAGCTTTCTTGCAGCTACTTTTAAGGATTTTACATGTAGTGGTGGTCATCTTCAAAGCTGTTTCTGTGGTTATTCAAAAAGCTCATTTTGCGTTTTTTTTAAAAACTTTTTTTTAACTAGGCAAGTCTGTTAAGAACAAGTTCTTATTTACAATGACGGTCTACAACGGCCAAACCCGGACGACACTGGGCCAATTGTGCGCCGCCCTATGGCACTCCCAATCACGGCCAGTTGTGAAACAGCGTGGATTCGAACCAGGGTGTCTGTAGTGACGCCTCTAGCACTGAGATGTCGTGCCTTAGACTGCTGTGCCACTCGGGTTCGTGCAACACGAGCTGAATTAAATGTAAAAGTAAAATAAAAAGCTTGTACATTCGATGCTCTGTTGACATTTCAGAGATACGCATGTTTTTGTGAGAAATCTTTGAAAAATAACAGGAATTTTGCATTTAATATGAAAAGCGTGTAGTGAAATATGAAAATACTACATGTCATGTCTCAAAATCGATATCTATATTGTTTTATGACCTATGGATTCAAGAAGAAAGATGGCGAGTTCAACGGGAAAGTGAGCCTGTCAGGTAGCCTTTATTCTTGATCAGATTCCAGTTTAGCTGACACAACACACTGCAATTGTCCTTATTTTGACCACTTTTTCTGTCTGGCCTCCATTGATTTAGTCACCCTAATTCTGGCCATCCTACAGGGGTGAAAACTCCAATAACTTAACAGATTATAATAGAGACATGAGGTTTGGACCATTGGTTTTCTTAGACATTTGTACTCTGTAGGACTGAGTTTCATTATACTGTGCCAGTGTTTCTGTTGTCCATTTGTATGCTGTCGGTAATATTCTTCTTTCTTGTGTTAGAAAGATACATGTTCAGTGCTTGACCTTACAGAATTTAACTTCATCGGTAGAATATGAATATAGGCTACTGCTATACGTACATATGAGGATATTTGCCGTTGCTTTTTCATCTCATGCTTCTCCATGTGTTTGTTTTTTCCAGAAGCCTTGAGCTGCATTCATAACATAATGCTCTTTAGCTTCTGAACCATGACATCGTTTTGCATCCATCTCTGTTCTGTTCTCTCCTCAGTTCACCCATGTTGTATTGTTGCTCTCCTCTCAAGGGCTCTTACACTGT
Source organism: Salvelinus namaycush (assembly GCF_016432855.1). Classification (NCBI taxonomy): domain Eukaryota; kingdom Metazoa; phylum Chordata; class Actinopteri; order Salmoniformes; family Salmonidae; genus Salvelinus; species Salvelinus namaycush. Next base: position 8,492,587 of record NC_052315.1, read on the forward strand.
TGTCCCCATGTTCAGTGGAGTAGTCCTGCTTTTAATGTTGTTTTACACTTTTCAACCTTTCACACTGTTGCACCCCGGTGACTTTAAGAGGAACATGTTTCAGTCTTAAGCAGTGGTGCCTAACATGGAAAAACATTATCATAGATCAACTTGATTCCTGAGTTGGGGTCAATTTTGTCTCAACTCAGCCAATGTTTTATTTGTATTTTAAATGAATGAGTTTGAAATAGAATTTATATTAATTACCTGAATGGACTGAGGTAAAACAGACGGACCCCAACCCTGCTTCACAGACATTTTTGGAAAGTCTCTCAATATAAGCAGTTGCCTCAGTTTTTGGATGTACTGTTCATTGGGCAGCTGAAACCAAGGGAGAGGGATGAGTTGAGGATCATTGGACTGTGGCTTTGCTCATCTTCCCCTGGGCTGTAGCACACTTCCTGCTCCATCCCTGACAGATCACTCATTCCCTGCTAGGGGTCGCAACATTCTGCTACTGTAACTCTTCCAAATTTCCCAGGTTTTCCCAGAAATCGTGGTTGGAAGATTCACAGATTTCCTGCTTATTCCCTTCTGGTTCCATCAAATCTTCCAACTGGGATTTCTGACAAACCTAGGGATGTTAGTAATGTTACTGGCATTTTAAAACCCTCTTCCCTGCGTAGCTAGCTTTGTTTATCATCAGGCTGATTTTAGCAGATAATATAATTGTATGATATTGACCAACATCCCACATTTTTACGGTGATTATATTACATTTTTTTAATATCAGCAATTATTTTAGTAGTTTATCCACATTCAATAATGTATCCACATCTACATTATCCTAAAACCTGTTGAATATTAAGACAGTTTTCCAGAGTGTTCATGTGTCATTGCGTCGAATAGCATGATCATTGTGTAAGTTGGTAGGCATCAGTTGTTTTAGTATTACTATAAAAGCCATAGCAGTGAACACTATGGAAGACTGCTAAGAAACTGTACAGAATCTTACCCACTTGTGCCACTGGCTGCGAGACACTGGTTGTGGTATCTGTTGCCTCTTCCGCTTCCAGTCTCCCGACTGTTCTGGAGTCTGTGACAGAGAAAGCCTGACTGTTGGGTACCGCTGATGGTGGCAAGATCTAGTCCTAGACATGGATTTTGACCATAGAGGTCCTATGATGATGAGTCTGTGGGCATAGATTGGACATAGACAACCCGAAGCCTGGTTGGTTGGGTTAGTGTGTTGCTTGAATGACGGGTACAGTACGTTGTGTTGACGGCTGTGTTGCTCCTGCCTCTCTCTCACTGTGACGTCCCTCAGGGTCTGCTCCACGAGCTCATTCTCATACAGCAGCAGATCCAGCAGGCTGAGGAGGAGGTCAGGCGAGCCTCCGCAGCCAATAACGCACAGCCAAGCCCAGAGCCCGCTCCCAGCCGAGCCCGCTCCCAGCCCACCCCTGCGCCTGTCTCCACCGCCGCCTCCACTTCTGAGCCCGCCTCCGCGCCAGATACCCGAGCCAATCCCAGCCAGCTCCCCGAGTCCCAGCCCCCCTCGGCAGAAAGGCAAGGTGAAGGTCCTACCCCCCCCGCCCACACCAACACCCAGCACTCGCCTGTAGAAGCCCCCGTCTGAACGTAAACGGTAGAACCGCACCCAAAGGCACCCACCCTCCTCAAGAAGGACAAACCCCCTGCCGTTCAAATTCAGACTAATGGAAATTTGCCCGGGTAATCCCGTAAGAGTACTGTTTATGAAATTGGTGGATGGAATTGCTATGGTCATATGTCGTTTGGATTAGTAGCATTGAGCAAGCCTAGAGCTCTTTTCTAGCTCACATATGAAAGTGGACAAGAAGGCACTGTAGTGTACTGTATTGAACCTCTGGTCATTGTTGATTTCTACCAGTCTTTTTATAGCCAAGGCTATATCCTACTAACAACAGATCCTATTGTGTAGTGCTAGTTTCCAGTCGCTGAATACAATGCAATGATAAGTAGCAAATATTTAATTAATCACATCTTTTGTGTCACTTTGCCCAAAATGTTCTTGTCAGTTTATTTCATTCTGGGCTAGCTGTTTTTGTATTAAGGTAGTCAACATATGCTAGTTAGCCTACATTGTGTTAGTTAGCCTACATAGCACACATTTTAATCTCGCTTCATTCAGCCTGCCCAAACATAGTACCTTGTCATCTCCCTCAAACTTCCTCTTAGTTTGAACGAGGCATTGAAGGAAAACTCATCCGTCCTTATGGTATCCGTCAGGGCAGTGTGCCGTGACACACTATTTTGTTCCACTGGTGGAATGACATGTCTGATGCCTGGCAATCTCAGAATCCCTCATGCCAGTTCAGTACCACAGTAACATAGCCCTGGCTCCCTCTCTCATGTAAACCGCTGGACTGCGACCAAACGCTCCTCCCGTAACACTCCACTAACCTACACTGCATGGAGGGACACCCTGCTGCATGGTGTACTGTGAACTTATGGAATAACTCTAGATATCAGCTATACAGTGAAATCTAATTGAATTATAGTCCTAGATCAGGAACAGGATAGGACTAGATCAGGACTAGATCATGATATAAGAATCAATACTAGATCTTTCTTAGTTCCGTAATCAGAATGCTGTAGGCTGTTATCACGGCATTGCAATTTGCAAGTAGTTAGCACAATCACCTTAGCTGCAGTCCCTGTCTTTCGTCTGTGTGTACCGTATGTACAGTACCAGTCAAAAGTTTGGACACACCTACTCATTCCAGGGTTTTTCTTTATTTGTACTATTTTCTACATTGTAGAATAATATGAAGACATCAAAACTATGAAATAACACATGGAATTATGTAGTAACCAAAAAAGTGTTAAACAAAATATACTTCATTTTTGAGATTCTTCAAATAGCCACCCTTTGCCTTGATGACAGATTTGCAGACTCTTGGCATTCTCTCAACCAGCTTCATGAGGTAATCACCTGGAATGCATTTCCATTAACAGGTGAGCCTTGTGAAACTGGTTAATTTGTGGAATTTCTTTCCGTCTTAATGTGTTTGAGCCAATCAGTTGTGTTGTGACAAGGTAGGGGGTATATAGAAGATAGCCCTATTTGTTAAAAGACCAAGTCCATATTATGGCAAGAACAGCTCAAATAAGCTTAGAGAAACGACGATCATTACTTTAAGACATGGTCAGTCAATCCTAAAAATGTCAAGAACTTTGAAAGTTTCTTCAAGTGCAGTCGCAATAACCATCAAGCGCTATGATGAAACTGGCTCTCATGAGGACCGCCACAGGAAAGGAAGACCCAGAGTTACCTCTGTTGCAGAGGATAAGTGCAATAACTGCACCTCAGATTGCAGCCCAAATCAATGCTTCACAGAGTTCAAGTAACAGACACATCAACATCAACTGTTCAGAGGAGACTGTGTGAATCAGGCCTTCATGGTCGAATTGCTGTAAAGAAACCATCACTAAAGGACACCAATAATAAGAAGAGACTTGCTTGTGCCAAGAAACACGAGCAATGGACATTAGACATGTGGAAATCTGTACTTTGGTCTGATGAGTCCATATTTGAGATTTTTGGTTCAAACCGCTGTCTTTGTGAGACGCAGAATAGGTGAACGGATGATCTCTGCATGTGTGGTTCCCACCGTGAAGCATGGAGGAGAAGGTGTGGGGGTGCATTGCTGGTGACACTGTCAGTGATTTAATTAGAATACAAGGCACACTTAACCAGCATGGCTACCACAGCGATACGCCATCCCATCTGGTTTGCGCTTAGTGGGACTATCAATGGTTTTTCAACAGGACAATGCCCCAACACACCTCCAGGCTGTGTAAGGGCTATTTGACCAAGAAGGAGAGTGATGGAGTGCTGCATCAGATGACCTGGCCTCCACAATCACCTGATCTCAACCCAATTGAGATGGTTTGGGATGAGTTGGACTGCAAAGTGAAGGAAAAGCAGCCAAAAAGTGCTCAGCGTAGTGGGAATTCCTTAAAAAAAAAACATTCCAGGTGAAGCTGGTTGAGAGAATTCCAAGTGTGCAAAGCTGTCATCAAGGCAAAGGGTGGCTACTTTGAAGAATACAGAATATTAAATATATATTTTGGTTTAACACTTTTTTTGGTTACTACATGATTCTATGTGTTATTTCATAGTTTTGATGTCTTCACTATTATTCTACAGTGTAGAACCCTTGAATGAGTAGGTGTTCTAAAACTGTTGACTGGTACTGTATGTGTGTTTTTAATCTCCTGTCCCTCCTTGCCGTCCCTATCCATCCAGTCATTTGTGCACGGTCTCCATCTGTCTGGTTTGTGATCTCTTTCTCTCAATAATGCAGTGCAGGTGTGGAACTGTTAATGTGAATCATCATGGAGTAATAATCTTTATAATGATCTCTTTGATGATTGCGATAATTCAGCTGTCTTTTCCAGGGTTGGATTTGACTTGTGCCTGTGTGATTTTTGCACTGTGATTCACTGTAATACAGATTAACACCAAACAAATGACTACAACCTGGAATGGAATCAGTTATCCCCCTTTTGTTGACTTGTCTTTCCTCCACTGTGGTGCCCGCTGATCTCTGTAATGTGCACGTTGGCTGTCTGTCATGATGCTAGTTGTCTCAGCGGGTTTGGACTGGATCACAATGTCCCAGACTTGTGAGAGCGAGGTTTAATAAACCTGCTCGCTCTGTGACTGATCTGTGTGTCTCTAGTCTTCAGATAAGGAGAAGGTGGACCAGCTTCAAGAGGAACTGCTCCGAACTCAGGTACAGTACAATCCTTCCATATCCTTCCATGTCCAAGTATTTTACAACATTTACACAGTAAAGATCCAGTTTAATTTGGTGAAGGGACCGACTGGTCCATCTCTTTCCTCCAGTAGATTCCTCATATTATACCATATTGACGTTGTAAAGTCAGGTTAAAAAACATCCGTTTTACTTTGATAAATGGACTGAATTAAAGAGATAATTTGTTGTTAAAGATGAAGTCTTCTTTCTCTCTGTTGTCCTCAGATGAAGTACCAGCGCATGCTGGAGAGACTGGAGAAGGAGAACAAGGAGCTGAGGAAAGTGGTGCTGCAGAAAGATGAGAAGGGCATCCACCAGAGGAAAGTCAAGGTGAGTGTGAGTCACGCACACACATGTACACACGCATACGCGTACACACGCATACGCGTACACACACACGTACACGCACACACACAGACACATGTACACACCAGGGTTGTGCATGTGAGTAAAAGTTCATTATTATTTTATAGTCTCTGCAGTAAATATACTAATTCTTCCATCAGGCATTTCTCTTAAGTGTTCTTCCATCTATTCCTTCTACAGAAGTCTCTAATTGACATGTACTCTGAGGTCCTGGACATTCTCTCAGACTTCGACTCTAACTACAACACCCAGGACCATCTACCCAGGGTAAGGAACAACAAGTGGCTCATGGCTTTCTGGAAATGCAATCAAATTATGGAGACGTTATTGTGAACCCTTTCTTGAGTGTACTGTATACTGTACTGCCAGAAATACATTGTTTCCTGTTGGAAAAGCAGAGACCTACCATTTTACAACAATGCCATCTATCACACCTATGTCATCTAATCCCTCCCCTCTACCACCCCATCCATCTGTCCTCTCTCTCTCTCCCTCCTCTCCATCTTCTCTCTCTCTCTCCTCCCTCTCTCTCCTCCCTCTCTCTCCTCCCTCTCTCTCTCTCCTATACTATAGGTGGTGGTGGTGGGAGACCAGAGTGCAGGGAAGACCAGTGTGTTGGAGATGATCGCCCAGGCTAGGATCTTCCCCCGGGGCTCTGGAGAAATGATGACTCGCTCTCCTGTCAAGGTATAGGAACTCATTTACTAGACTACCTCAGCCCCTCAAGACACCTACCTTCCTCCACTGTAGCTGTAAAGATATCAAAGATGTATAGAAGCCAGCATTTTACCTTTGGTATTTGGTATTTTATTAGGATCCCCATTAGCTGTTGCAAAAGCAACAGCTACTCTTCCTGGGGTCCACACAAAACATGAAACATGACAATACAGAACATTAATAGACAAGAACAGCTGAAGGACAGAACTACATACATTTGACGCAGAAGTGTTGATTTATATATATATTTTTTACAATTTAGTCATTTAGTAGACGCTCTTATCCAGAGCGATTTACATGAGCAATTAGGGTGAAGTGCCTTGCTCAAGAGCATAGACAGATATTTCCCCTAGTCTGCTCGAGGATTTGAACCAGTGACATTTCGGGTTACTGACCCAACGCTCTTAGGCTACCTGCCGACCCAATTTATGTTCTTATTTTAAAGGGGCAATCTGAGATTTGGTACATCCATTTTTGGATTTGATATATAGCCATTATTCTTGAAGAATATAACTTATTAAGTGGTGGGATGACTGCTTTGTTGTTTGTCCAGACTTGTCTTACTACTGTGGCTCTGCCTTGGTGGATTTCTTCTGTTGGTCTGCACTGTTTCATATGGGACGTTTTAGTCCACAGTCTGAGTGGTGGAATGAGGCCTGTGTGGTCTGGCTGGATGGGCAGCATTACTAGCATTGTGCTTTTGGACTGGGGACTTTTAATGTTTTTTTATTTTTTTTTATTGCATTTTGCCACCTGCTTCTGTCTCCTCCTCTACTAGGTGACGCTGAGCGAGGGACCTCACCACGTGGCCATGTTCAAGGACAGCAGTCGAGAGTTTGACCTGGGAAAAGAGGAGGATGTAAGTTTAACCCAGCATAGAAGAGTAAGGCGTTCTCTCTCCCACCATGGAATCATCCTTTCATTGGGGTTCATTCACACCGCTTCACTTGTTGATTGGTTCATTCATATGGTGAACCACTGGTTCTCTCCTCCCTGCAGCTGGCTGCCCTGAGACATGAGATCGAGCTGAGGATGAGGAAGAGTGTCAAGGAGGGACAGACAGTCAGCCCTGAGGTGAGGACAGAACTCCCTATTGCTCCACATCTTCTGCCTTCTGCCTGCGTCCCTAATGGCACCCTGTAGCCCCTGTCCCTAATGGCACCCTGTAGCCCCTGTCCCTAATGGCACCCTGTAGCCCCTGTCCCTAATGGCACCCTGTAGCCCCTGTCCCTAATGGCACCCTGTAGCCCCTGTCCCTAATGGCACCCTGTAGCCCCTGTCCCTAATGGCACCCTGTAGCCCCTGTCCCTAATGGCACCCTGTAGCCCCTGTCCCTAATGGCACCCTGTAGCCCCTGTCCCTAATGGCACCCTGTAGCCCCTGTCCCTAATGGCACCCTGTAGCCTATTTGATTTATGTCACCTTTATTTAACTAGGCAAGTCAGCTTAGAACAAGTTCTTATTTACAATGACGGCCTACACCGGCCAAACCCGGACGACGCTGGGCCAATTGTGCACCGCCCTATGGGACTCCCAATCACGGCTGGTTGTGATACAGCCTGGATTCGAACCAGGGTCTGTAGTGACGCCTCTAGCAGTGAGATGCCGTGCCTTAGACCTCTGCACTACTCAGGAGCCCCCTATATAGTGTACTACTTTTGATATAATAGTAGGGCTCTGTTCAAATGGAGTGGTCAAAAGGAGTGCACTAGACTAGGGAATAGGGCTCTATTTGGGTCTCTGCCAGCTATATAATGAAAGCTCACTAGTACTCAGCGTTATACCAGCTCTGTGTCGATCCCTGACTGATCCCTGTAAATGTTTTTCCTTTTTCCTGTGTGACAGACGATCTCTCTGAGTGTCAAAGGACCAGGTATCCAGAGGATGGTGCTTGTAGACCTACCAGGAGTCATCAGTGTGAGTACTTCACTCACGTGCATGCAGAAACACACACACGCGTGTATGAAAACAGTGACCGTACAGTGGTAGGAGCAGTGATGGTGTGTGTTCCTCTCAGACTGTGACTGCAGGCATGGCAACAGACACCAAGGAGACCATCTTCGGCATCAGTAAGAACTACATGCAGAACCCCAATGCCATCATCCTCTGTATCCAGGGTGAGTCAACACTGGAGTCACCTTCCTCTGACCAAACAGAACATCCTGGAGCTCCTCTCCCTCTTTAGTCTCTCGCCTCCACTTTGATCCTCTGTTCTTTTCTCTTCTGTCTGCTTCGGTCTCAACTCTGCCGCTTCAGTCTCCTCTCCTCCGCTTCTGTGTCCTCTTGTCTCTTCTTCTCTCCTCTACCTGACCTGCTGTTTTCTCATCCTTCATCTCTCTGGTCCTCAGATGGGTCAGTGGATGCGGAGCGCAGCATCGTCACAGACCTGGTCAGTCAGATGGACCCGCATGGGAAGAGGACCATCTTTGTCCTGACCAAAGTAGACCTAGCAGAGAAGAACCTGGCCAGCCCTAACCGGGTGAGATATAAACTCACACACCCGCACGACACATGCATCACACACATGTTCAAGACGTTTTGCAACGGGAAGCGCAAATGACAACAGTGGTCAAGGTAATCCCAATGAGCATGGACGATATACATTTGACAAGTTAAAATGGTCTGAGAACTATTATATGCCTCCTTAGCCACAAAGGGGTAGCCTTTCATTAGTTGTAAAAGCTGAATGGTACACTCAAACAGTCACGAGGTACAGACTGAATGAAATCTAAAGCCTTCTCATCTGGGATTTTATTAATGTGTTTTTCTCCCTACAGATTCAACAGATTGTTGAAGGAAAGTTGTTCCCTATGAAAGCCTTGGGTTACTTTGCTGTGGTGACCGGGAAAGGTAAGATGCATTCCCCTTTCGAGTCTTACCCATCAGATCTTATTTCCAATTTAATTAGGCTACACATGTAACTCAAATCTATACTTTTCTAAGGAAGCATCTAAAAAGACAGGACTGTTCACTTCAACATGTTCTGTTGTTTTTATGCTTCCTTAGAAAAGTAAAGATTTGAGTTACGTGTGTAGCCTACGAGAGAATGCATGGCTCGCGTTGAAAATGAGTGTGTTGTGTATCGATGTCAAACATTTTAACAAGAAGGTTTGTAATTTGAGTAGGTATCGCTTAAAAAGAAATACTCTACAACCAAAGCAACTGTTGAAGGTCAACATCGTTAACAACATGATTTAGAAATACGCAAGGAGTACCGGGGGGAAGACAAGAAAGAATCTGACTCTGGCTTATAGCATCAGCCGAAGCTGATTTAACAACAAAATAGACTGTATATTGTTTAAGCTTCACGAAACAGCTGAACAGTGACGTTGACAGTCTTCAAGTGACCCTAAAAAATAATCTATGTAAACATAGACAAACTTAAGAGAGAGATTGAAAATAGCCAAAGAATTCCAGGAGAACTTAGACTTGGATATAAGGCACCTAGCGAGAAGAGGCAATGTGGAAGCCATAATGCCCAGCGCAAACCCACCCACTAAATTCAACCCTGAGGCGTCCATCATTCTAGCAGGCCGACCGTTTAAAGAGGGAGAGGATGTGATGGAGAGAGCGAGGGTACTTCTGATCCAGTGTGACCCCGGAGCTAGTAGTTGCAGAGCGGATGCGGGCAAGGGGCCGGGGCCTGGCGTGATCAAGCTGGAACTACGCTCTGTCCAGGAGAAAGTGGCTGTCCTTTGGCAGAAACAAAAGCTGAAGAGTTACTTAAGGTTCAAGGATCCCCAAAGTCTCACACGGAACGACTCATTGATCTGAGATCCCAACCAGGAAGAACTTCTACATCACTGGGAGTTGTCGAGTGATGCAACAGATTTTATCTGGACCTGATGCTGGTAGTAGGGTCCGGGAGAACCGGAGGACTGAGACTCAACTGCCCAGCCATTAAGTGCAGACCAGTTTATTCTGGTTCACAGGAATGTTAATGGTGGGACAGCTTTGAACTGTGAGCTAAGACAATTGATTTGACTTTCACTGAATCCTGACATTATATCCCTGAATGAGACACATTTAACGGGTTAGCATTCAACCCCTCCATTTCAATTTTCTTGGTTTGGACATAAGAGGAAAACCCATGTAAGAGGGAGCCTAAAGTGTCTGGTCCAGGTTAGAAACAAGATGCCTGAATCTTATAAAGTAAATGTGAATGACAAATGAGTAGATGGCATAATGGGACTGAGATTTGAGCTTCAACTATCTGAATATTGTTTTAATATTTTCTCCTGTTATTTGCCTTCTGAGGGCTCCCCTACATGGGGACTTGATTCTCATTCATTCTTTAGCCACCTGCTGGTTCAAATGTGTATTTTTTCTGAGGTTGATGCTATTTATCTCCTTTTGGAGATTGAAATAGTCATATTTGCTGGTTTGGAAGAGAGTCTTAATGATGTTGATAATGCTACACCCAGGGCCAACTTAAACACTGTGTTAAATAAGCATTGTGAAACTTTACTGGTGTTCTTAAAGAATTCAAAATGCTATATTCTAAATAGAACAATATCCCCTGAGATTGATGTGAAATGATCTATCTCCTCAAAAGGGAAAGCAGTTTATTACATCATTCCCCCCATGACTGTTTAAATTCACATTTGGAGTTGAATGTCTTTACTCCTAATGAGTTGGCAGAAAGTATGGGAGTTGACTGCGTCTCTTTAATTGTGGATCGATGTAGAATACCAGACCACTCTGGGGTTCCATCTTGTCAGAATGTTTGATGGTATATCTGAAGGCCAGACTAGGGTATGTATCAAGCGAAGACCCAGAAACCTACCCGATCATTTCCTTTTATCCAAGATGGGTTGTAAAAATGCTCTGCTGCAGCTTATTGAAGTACACCAGAAAACTCAAGATGGCATTGGCTCCTGGTATGACAGATTCTGGGATGTACTATATAATGAGTTGGATGACTGTGTGTAGGGGAAATCTGTAAACGATTCCAGAAAAAATAAAGGCCCAAAAGTGGGTGAACCCGTCTGGAATAAGGAACTACATGCATTATGGTTACAGATGAGGTTATCTGGGGGGAAAACGGGTTCTAAAGTGTATAGGAAATTAAAAGCTGAAGGAAGAGCTAAGAAATGAAGCATGGCAACATACATTTGATAAAAGGTTACGGTCTATAAAGCATAGATTTAGTTGTGGAAAGGCATTACAACTGGAGCAGCTACAGACCAACAACACACGACAGTTTTAGAGTGAGAAACAAGTTGGGCCCCAAAAAGGTTAAGCAAATTCCCATGTAAATTGCATTGGAAAATGGAGAACTTCACTATCAAACTGATTATTGTTTTATGGAAATGGACAAGAGGTTTTGCACTTTTATTTTCTATGTTTGATGATGATTTTTTTAAAGAAACATGTTCTTGTCAAGATGAGTTGGAAGAGGACATGCAGAGGCAGTCGTACTCTCCTAACCAGTATCTGAATGCAGAGGGAGTCGTACTCCCCTAACCAGTATCTGAATGCAGAGGCAGTCGTACTCTCCTAACCAGTATCTGAATGCAGAGGGAGTCGTACTCCCCTAACCAGTATCTGAATGCAGAGGGAGTCGTACTCCCCTAACCAGTATCTGAATGCAGAGGGAGTCGTACTCCCCTAACCAGTATCTGAATGCAGAGGGAGTCGTACTCCCCTAACCAGTATCTGAATGCAGAGGGAGTCGTACTCCCCTAACCAGTATCTGAATGCAGAGGGAGTCGTACTCCCCTAACCAGTATCTGAATGCCAGCGTTACCCTAGAGGTCAGGAAGGTGGTTGAGTGTGCTAAACCAAAGAAACCTATCTAAACATATTAACGATTTTTCTAAGGAAGTTTTGAAGTCATCTAAATTGTTCCATATACTATTTGAACTCTTGCAGGCTTTTACATTTTTATTTATTTAATGGCATTAATACATCTGTATGGTACAAATCAATAGTCAAGCCTATCCCCAAATCCTCCAAATAGGACCCTGAAATCCCAACTATAGCTGGATAAGTCTCATTACCACTGTATTCTTGCTTTCTAAATAACAGGCTCTCCCACTATCTAGAACAGTCTGGTCAGCTTGCTGATGAACAGTGGATTTTCAAAAGGCTTTTGATTGGGTGAATAGAAACCATCTTGCTTTTTAGAATGTAAGATTCTATGATGTCATCAGAACTCTTTATCCGGCTCCAGTTGCTTGTGTTTTGGTCAATGACCTCAAGACTGGCTGTTACGGCAGGGTTCCCCAACTGGCGGCCCGGGGGCAGAATTTTGCCTGCGAGTGGTTTTATTTGCCCCCCCCCCCCCCCCCCCCCCCCCCAAAAAAAATTACATTTTCATTGTTGGGCATAAAATGTAATAACACGATGAAATCGGCTCCAAGTGATTTTTGTTTGGGAAATTTCTTCACAAGTATTTCCACGAGTAGTAGAAGACACGTGATCATATACAAATGTAAGCAAGCCAGCAAGGATGGAAATGATTATGCTTTAGTCAGATATTATATATGTTAGGCTTCTTGCGGTCAATTTACAGTCTACAAATGATTTGTTATTATGTTCCCCCCCCCCCCCCCCCCCCCTGACCATCTGCTCCAGAAAACATTGGCCCACGGCTGAATCTAGTTGATGATTCCCTGCCTTCCTGTATAAAGCAAGGAGATGTGCTCTGGCCCACTTTATCTGTACTATATACTGGTGGAGGTCTGGTGATGTAATTATGTGCACGAGCACAAAACACCACATCTGTCTTTTTTGTCATGTCCGTATCTGCCGTGTCAATAATTTTTTACATGGCAGGAGAGTAACAATTCCAGCCAGAATAACCTACAGTTTTTTGGCAAACTCCAAAGTCCTCTGACAATACGAGTCACGTGCGTAACAGGTGCTGCGCTGTTTGAGCAAGAAGTGCTGTGCATATATAGTATTTCATATGAATAACCTAAATTTATCAACTTTCACAGTGAATACTTTTGTTTAGAGGCTTTTTTTTGTGCCAATGAATGGAAGTTGAACATGGCCAAATTAGTCAGTTTAATTCAATGTGCAATCGTCCCTAGGCCTATTTTAATGAAACTCTGGCTGTAAATATAGGCAGTAGATCGCAGAGCATCCCCGATTTTTCCCTCTAAGCTAAACTTTTTGGAAATTGAAAAAGTTCACTTTCTCATCTATAAACACATCTCAAGTGCAGGTGCTCTGTCCAGTAGCTCAAAATATCAGGACAGGGGCCATTTTCATTAGGACAGACAGTTTAAATATTATTGGGACACCTACACATTTGGCAGCCAAGCACGAGTTATCAGTGTTGCTTATTATTGTCTAGACTTGTTGAGATATCTTCACGCCTAGAATAAAATCCTCCAGGCTTCCATTATAAGAAAAAATATATAAATTAAAAAAGGAATTACAGGGGGCAGTTTGGAAAGCCTTTTCCTGTGTGAATGGTTCTCTGGAATAACGGACATGCTGGGGTAATAATTACATAACCAAGTTCTATAGTAATACTAGTCCCGTGGTCAGGCCTTAGATTCACATCAGTGATTCATTGTCCCCTCTTCTTTAGGCAGTGCCGGGGAAAGCATTGACTCCATCAAAGACTACGAAGAGGACTTCTTCCAGAACTCTAGACTACTCAGGTGGGTGTCCTCACTCCCTACCATCTAGACTACTCAGGTGGGTGTCCTGACTCCCTGCCATCTAGACTACTCAGGTGGGTGTCCTGACTCCCTGCCATCTAGACTACTCAGGTGGGTGTCCTGACTCCCTGCCATCTAGACTACTCAGGTGGGTGTCCTACCTCCCTGCCAACTAGACTACTCAGGTGGGTGTCCTGACTCCCTGCCATCTAGACTACTCAGGTGGGTGTCCTACCTCCCTGCCAACTAGACTACTCAGGTGGGTGTCCTGACTCCCTACCATCTAGACTACTCAGGTGGGTGTCCTACCTCCCTGCCAACTAGACTACTCAGGTGGGTGTCCTGACTCCCTGCCATCTAGACTACTCAGGTGGGTGTTCTGACTCCCTGCCATCTAGACTACTCAGGTGGGTGTCCTCACTCCCTGCCATCTAGACTACTCAGGTGGGTGTCCTCACTCCCTACCATCTAGACTACTCAGGTGGGTGTCCTCACTCCCTACCATCTAGACTACTCAGGTGGGTGTCCTCACTCCCTACCATCTAGACTACTCAGGTGGGTGTCCTCACTCCCTACCATCTAGACTACTCAGGTGGGTGTCCTGACTCCCTACCATCTAGACTACTCAGGTGGGTGTCCTGACTCCCTACCATCTAGACTACTCAGGTGGGTGTCCTGACTCCCTGCCAACTAGACTACTCAGGTGGGTGTCCTGACTCCCTGCCAACTAGACTACTCAGGTGGGTGTCCTGACTCCCTGCCAACTAGACTACTCAGGTGGGTGTCCTGACTCCCTACCAAGTAGACTACTCAGGTGGGTGTCCTGACTCCCTGCCATCTAGACTACTCAGGTGGGTGTCCTGACTCCCTGCCATCTAGACTACTCAGGTGGGTGTCCTGACTCCCTGCCATCTAGACTACTCAGGTGGGTGTCCTGACTCCCTACCATCTAGACTACTGAGGTGGGTGTCCTACCTCCCTGCCAACTAGACTACTCAGGTGGGTGTCCTCACTCCCTGCCAACTAGACTACTCAGGTGGGTGTCCTGACTCCCTGCCAACTAGACTACTCAGGTGGGTGTCCTGACTCCCTACCATCTAGACTACTCAGGTGGGTGTCCTGACTCCCTGCCATCTAGACTACTCAGGTGGGTGTCCTGACTCCCTACCATCTAGACTACTCAGGTGGGTGTCCTGACTCCCTACCATCTAGACTACTCAGGTGGGTGTCCTGACTCCCTACCATCTAGACTACTGAGGTGGGTGTCCTACCTCCCTGCCATCTAGACTACTCAGGTGGGTGTCCTGACTCCCTGCCAACTAGACTACTCAGGTGGGTGACCTCACTCCCTGCCATCTAGACTACTCAGGTGGGTGTCCTGACTCCCTACCAACTAGACTACTCAGGTGGGTGTCCTCACTCTCTACGAACTAGACTACTCAGGTGGGTGTCCTGCCTCCCTACCATCTAGACTACTCAGGTGGGTGTCCTGCCTCCCTACCAACTAGACTACTCAGGTGGGTGTCCTCACTCCCTACCAACTAGACTACTCAGGTGGGTGTCCTCACTCCCTACCAACTAGACTACTCAGGTGGGTGTCCTCACTCCCTACCAACCACATTTCCATCTGATTTGGTTTAGAAAATGAAATGCCAGTCAATTCATTCATTTGGTGATAGGCCATGGTTTTCAATGATATAATTTTTCTAATTGAATAGAAATGGAACTGCGCTGGAACACGTTAACCTGACCGGTGTCCTTCTGTCCACCCCAGAGACGGTATGCTGAAGGCCCACCAGGTGACTACTAAGAACCTGAGTCTGGCCGTTTCCGACTGCTTCTGGAAGATGGTCAGGGAGTCAGTGGAGCAGCAGGCCGACGCCTTCAAAGGTAACCAGGCGGCTTAGGGCCCCAAAATAGTCCTCTGATGCGTGATCCCCAAAGGCTTATCGATTTAACCTACGTAGAGACACAAGGGACATCAAGAGTTAACCAACCCTGTGAGCCTGTTGGTGCATCATATTTCTCTACTTTAACAGGGAAGTGTGATATGTTGGAAGCTTGTGCAGCAGAGCGTTGTAAACAAAAAGGGAGAAATTAAGTGATCTACAGGAATTTAGAGGTCCAGTCGACCTTTTGACAAAGGATGCAGTGATCAATATTAAACCTGCCACTTCTGATAAAGCGAGGCCTGCTATGATACACTGCATCCAAGGGTTTTAGAGAAGTGGCTGCTGCATTCTGATAAATGTTGTCACCATAATGAAGAGCTGGCAGGAAGGTTGCCTGTACATCCTGTTTCCTGCTGTTTATGGAGAGGCAGGAACTATTTCTATTTAAGAGGCCTACTTTAAATCTTAACAAGTTCATCCGTATGTTTTTTACAACTTTTGTCAATCCATCCACATTTTTGTCAATCCAAAATACCAGATATTTATAGGCGGGAACCTGCTCAATGAGAGAACCATCCAATGCATAAATATGTAAACCATCTGAAATATTTCTAAGAGATCATACATTTCAATTTTCCCGCATTAAGTACCCATTTTAAATCAACGGCTCTCCTACACAGCAACAAAATCAGGTTGGGGCTCTAACATGGCCTCGTCAGCAGTAGGAGCTCTAACATGGCCTCGTCAGCAGTTGGGGCTCTAACATGGCCTCGTCAGCAGTAGGAGCTCTAACATGGCCTCGTCAGCAGTAGGAGCTCTAACATGGCCTCGTCAGCAGTAGGGGCTCTAACATGGCCTCGTCAGCAGTAGGGGCTCTAACATGGCCTCGTCAGCAGTAGGGGCTCTAACATGGCCTCGTCAGCAGTAGGGGCTCTAACATGGCCTCGTCAGCAGTAGGGGCTCTAACATGGCCTCGTCAGCAGTAGGAGCTCTAACATGGCCTCGTCAGCAGTTGGGGCTCTAACATGGCCTCGTCAGCAGTAGGAGCTCTAACATGGCCTCGTCAGCAGTAGGAGCTCTAACATGGCCTCGTCAGCAGTTGGGGCTCTAACATGGCCTCGTCAGCAGTTGGGGCTCTAACATGGCCTCGTCAGCAGTTGGGGCTCTAACATGGCCTCGTCAGCAGTAGGGGCTCTAACATGGCCTCGTCAGCAGTAGGAGCTCTAACATGGCCTCGTCAGCAGTAGGAGCTCTAACATGGCCTCGTCAGCAGTAGGAGCTCTAACATGGCCTCGTCAGCAGTAGGAGCTCTAACATGGCCTCGTCAGCAGTAGGAGCTCTAACATGGCCTCGTCAGCAGTAGGAGCTCTAACATGGCCTCGTCAGCAGTAGGAGCTCTAACATGGCCTCGTCAGCAGTTGGGGCTCTAACATGGCCTCGTCAGCAGTTGGGGCTCTAACATGGCCTCGTCAGCAGTAGGGGCTCTAACATGGCCTCGTCAGCAGTAGGGGTTCTAACATGGCCTCGTCAGCAGTAGGAGCTCTAACATGGCCTCGTCAGCAGTAGGGGCTCTAACATGGCCCGGTCAGCGGCAGTAAGGGGCTCTAACATGGCCCGGTCAGCGGCAGTAAGGGGCTCTAACATGGCCCGGTCAGCGGCAGTAAGGGGCTCTAACATGGCCCGGTCAGCGGCAGTAAGGGGCTCTAACATGGCCCGGTCAGCGGCAGTAAGGGGCTCTAACATGGCCCGGTCAGCGGCAGTAAGGGGCTCTAACATGGCCCGGTCAGCGGCAGTAAGGGGCTCTAACATGGCCCGGTCAGCGGCAGTAAGGGGCTCTAACATGGCCCGGTCAGCGGCAGTAAGGGGCTCTAACATGGCCCGGTCAGCGGCAGTAAGGGGCTCTAACATGGCCCGGTCAGCGGCAGTAAGGGGCTCTAACATGGCCCGGTCAGCGGCAGTAAGGGGCTCTAACATGGCCCGGTCAGCGGCAGTAAGGGGCTCTAATAAATGTAAAAAAATCTTGACATACTGTAGCTTACTCTAATATATAATCTGCTGTACATATCATTCTTAGTATATTGAGTGGAAATTCACCCAGTGTATATATGTGTAGATAGCGTTTTGATTGCTGTTAGTGCTATTTAGGTTAATTGGATTTGTTCAACATTTCTTGTCATTTAAAAAAAAAAATTGTGTACTTGTTTGACATTTTACTACATTTTTAGGAGCTAGTAACATAAGCATTTCACTGCACCCGTTATAATATCTCCTAAACTGTGTACGCGATCAATAAACTTTGGTTTGATGACCTAGCATGAATGAAAGGCTATCAACCTCCTCTCCTTTCCTTCATGCTAGGTCATCAACCTCCTCTCCTTTCCTTCATGCTAGGTCATCAACCTCCTCTCCTTTCCTTCATGCTAGGTCATCAACCTCCTCTCTTTTCCTTCATGCTAGGTCATCAACCTCCTCTCTTTTCCTTCATGCTAGGTCATCAACCTCCTCTCTTTTCCTTCATGCTAGGTCATCAACCTCCTCTCCTTTCCTTCATGCTAGGTCATCAACCTCCTCTCCTTTCCTTCATGCTAGGTCATCAACCTCCTCTCTTTTCCTTCATGCTAGGTCATCAACCTCCTCTCCTTTCATTCATGCTAGGTCATATCAACCTCCTCTCCTTTCATTCATGCTAGGTCATATCAACCTCCTCTCCTTTCCTTCATGCTAGGTCATATCAACCTCCTCTCCTTTCCTTCATGCTAGGTCATCAACCTCCTCTCCTTTCCTTCATGCTAGGTCATCAACCTCCTCTCCTTTCCTTCATGCTAGGTCATCAACCTCCTTTCCTTTCCTTCATGCTAGGTCATCAACCTCCTTTCCTTCATTCTAGGTCATCAAACCTCCTCTACTTTCCTTCATTCTAGGTCATCAAACCTCCTCTACTTTCCTTCATGCTAGGTCATCAAACCTCCTCTACTTTCCTTCATGCTAGGTCATCAAACCTCCTCTCCTTTCCTTCATGCTAGGTCATCAACCTCCTCTCCTTTCCTTCATGCTAGGTCATCAAACCTCCTCTACTTTCCTTCATGCTAGGTCATCAAACCTCCTCTCCTTTCCTTCATGCTAGGTCATCAAACCTCCTCTCCTTTCCTTCATGCTAGGTCATCAAACCTCCTCTCCTTTCCTTCATGCTAGGTCATCAAACCTCCTCTCCTTTCCTTCATGCTAGGTCATCTAGTCATCTACGTCCTCTTATAGCCATGGTTGACCACCACCACCCACTACTCGCTCCCCTCTTCCCCTTCCTGTTCTCACCCACCCTGCCACACTTCTCCCTGCGCTACTTCCTAGTGGCCATTATCCACGGCACCCGGTGGTCCTCTCTAACAGTAACATCAGGGACTAGATTTATGGCCCTGTGGCTGTGGTGTGTCCCCATGGATCTCCTTCCCATTGTGTGGTGTTTGATCTGCTGCACGTCAAAGCCCCTCACAGGCATCAAGCCTGGTGCCGGACATCCTGGCCCAATAACCCACCCACCCCGACAATTACCATCATCGCCTTTTTTTAGGGAGAGTTGGGGGATGATGGGAAATGTGTGGGGGGGGGGGGGGTGTAGGGAGAGGTGAGGGATGATGGGAAATGTGTGGGAGAGGTGTGTAGGGAGAGGTGAGGGATGATGGGAAATGTGTTGGAGAGGGGGGTGAGGGATGATGGGAAATGTGGGGGAGAGGGGGGTGTGTAGGGTGAGGGATGATGGGAAATGTGGGGTAGAGGGGAGGTTTGTAGGGGGAGGTGAGGGATGATGGGAAATGTGGGGGAGAGGGGGGGTGTGTAGGGAGAGGTGAGGGATGATGGGAAATGTGTGGGAGAGGGGAGGTCTGTAGGGAGAGGTGAAGGATGATGGGAAATGTGGGGGAGTGAGGGGGTGTAGGGTGAGGGATAATGGGAAATGTGGGGGAGAGGGGAGGTGTGTAGGGAGAGGTGAGGAATGTGGGGGAGAGGGGGGGTGTAGGGTGAGGGATGATGGGAAATGTGGGGGAGAGGTGGGTGTGTAGGGAGAGGTGAGGGGGAGGGTGTAGGCTTGGATTGAGTTTTTGATTAGGAGTGTGTTCTCTAGCGAGTGATCTCAGCCAGGGCGCCGTCCCTACTGCCCTGGCGTGCGTGCCAAAATAGGTTTTATTTTTACTTTTGAACTCTCATCAGCATAGCAGGTAGTAGTGAAGCTGTCCCTATACAAACTGCATGTTATCTACTGGTTAATTCATAACACCAAACCGATGAGACATTCGGACAATGAGACCGTCTAACCAGCTAGCTCACCCATGCTACTATCTGGGGCTGCTTGACTCTCAATCCTGGCTTGGATCTTTAGCAATGGAGACAAAAGACATGGTATTGATCCTCACTCACTTTTTATATACCGTATATCCGTTATAATGTCTCTAATTTATACGTCTGTAATTTCATCTGTGGTTTGTTTGTTAAATACAGTACAGAGGAAGTTACAGACTCACTATGAGAGAACCTCCCCCCAAAGGTCTGGTCCACTGACTATCTGTCCTCTCCTTTCTCAGCGTCCCGCTTCAACCTGGAGACAGAGTGGAAGAACAACTACCCCCGTCTGAGAGAGCTGGACAGGGTATGTCAAGTCAACAATATTTTCCTTCACTTGTCTACTGATTCTGAGATTTTTGGAGCGGCCATATTGGAGTGCCAGATTCCGCCCAATAATCACGCGTCTTCTGTTTGTCTTTTCCTCCCAGAATGAACTCTTCGAAAAAGCCAAGAACGAAATCTTGGACGAAGTCATTAGCTTGAGTCAAGTGACACCGAAACACTGGTTAGTGTTTGACCTGATGTTTCCCCTTTAAAGGATGTTTGGTCACCTGCAGCTTATGTACATCATTATTGTTGATTATTATGTATCGATTTTAATAAAAAACATGTTAGAATTTTTACATGGCCAACATCAACAGAGTGTTGAATGCTTCATATTCAAAGGCCGTTAAACTAATTCTGAAATGCCCGTCTGCCAGCTATGTTGTAGAAGCTATGTATGGTGGTGGGTGTGGGTGCGTTTATGAGAAATTAGTCTTTACAGAAGCCCATGGGGATTGAGCTGGGGTTTGTCCCATTGTCACAGAGCCCTGTTCAGATAAAGAGCCTTGCTTTAGTTAACAAGCTGCTGGGCTTTCATGGCTATGCGTCCTAAATGGCCCCCTATACATGGAGTAGGTCACCATTTGGGATGCAGCCATTGGGACTCTACAGTAAAGTGCAGTCTGAATAGTGAGGGGTTTTTTCATTTACCAAAAGGGTAATTTTCATTCCCGTCATAAAACCTGATATGACAGATCTGGCAAAGTCAAAGGACACATCACTACCGCTTTCTGCCCTATTGCTTTCAGCTATTATGCCTGTTCAGATCAGCTGCAAATGTGGAGAGGACATAACCAAAGGAAGACAATTTAGACTTTTTACAAATATTTTTTTTGTCTTTGTGAGTTTATATTTATTTATTGAGATGGAACCGTGAAGACGGGTGAGGTTCTAGATTGCGAGTCAGAAGTGCACTGGGTTGGATTCAAGCCCATGCTGACTCTGGTGTAGGCTGTGTGCATGACTCTGGTGTAGGCTGTGTGCATGACTCTGGTGTAGGCTGTGTGCATGACTCTGGTGTAGGCTGTGTGCATGACTCTGGTGTAGGCTGTGTGCATGACTCTGGTGTAGGCTGTGTGCATGACTCTGGTGTAGGCTGTGTGCATGACTCTGGTGTAGGCTGTGTGCATGACTCTGGTGTAGGCTGTGTGCATGACTCTGGTGTAGGCTGTGTGCATGACTCTGGTGTAGGCTGTGTGCATGACTCTGGTGTAGGCTGTGTGCATGACTCTGGTGTAGGCTGTGTGCATGACTCTGGTGTAGGCTGTGTGCATGACTCTGGTGTAGGCTGTGTGCATGACTCTGGTGTAGGCTGTGTGCATGACTCTGGTGTAGGCTGTGTGCATGACTCTGGTGTAGGCTGTGTGCATGACTTTGGTGTAGGCTGTGTGCATGGCTCTGGTGTAGGCTGTGTGCATGACTCGGGTGTAGGCTGTGTGCATGACTCGGGTGTAGGCTGTGTGCATGACTCGGGTGTAGGCTGTGTGCATGACTCTGGTGTAGGCTGTGTGCATGACTCTGGTGTAGGTTGTGTGCATGACTCTGGTGTAGGTTGTGTGCATGACTCTGGTGTAGGCTGTGTGCATGACTCTGGTGTAGGCTGTGTGCATGACTCTGGTGTAGGCTGTGTGCATGACTCTGGTGTAGGCTGTGTGCATGACTCTGGTGTAGGCTGTGTGCATGACTCTGGTGTAGGCTGTGTGCATGACTCTGGTGTAGGCTGTGTGCATGACTCTGGTGTAGGCTGTGTGCATGACTCTGGTGTAGGCTGTGTGCATGACTCTGGTGTAGGCTGTGTGCATGACTCTGGTGTAGGCTGTGTGCATGACTCTGGTGTAGGCTGTGTGCATGACTCTGGTGTAGGCTGTGTGCATGACTCTGGTGTAGGCTGTGTGCATGACTCGGGTGTAGGCTGTGTGCATGACTCGGGTGTAGGCTGTGTGCATGACTCGGGTGTAGGCTGTGTGCATGACTCGGGTGTAGGCTGTGTGCATGACTCTGGTGTAGGCTGTGTGCATGACTCTGGTGTAGGCTGTGTGCATGACTCTGGTGTAGGCTGTGTGCATGACTCTGGTGTAGGCTGTGTGCATGACTCTGGTGTAGGCCGTGTGCATGACTCGGGTGTAGGCCGTGTGCATGACTCGGGTGTAGGCCGTGTGCATGACTCGGGTGTAGGCCGTGTGCATGACTCGGGTGTAGGCCGTGTGCATGACTCTGGTGTAGGCTGTGTGCATGACTCTGGTGTAGGCTGTGTGCATGACTCTGGTGTAGGCTGTGTGCATGACTCTGGTGTAGGCTGTGTGCACCGGTGTTTGCGGCACTAACCGCTGAACCACACGGGTCACTACTTTAGACTTAACTTACACTCACACAGCGTTGTCTTCCAAACTGCTGTCCAACCAAGAAGCTCTTGTTTTCCTATCTTAACCCTGTAGGGAGGCCATCCTACAGAAGAAGCTGTGGGAGCGGGTGTCCACCCACGTCATCGAGAACATCTACCTGCCTGCAGCCCAGACCATGAACTCTGGTACCTTCAACACCACCGTGGACATCAAGCTCAAACAGTGGACGGACAAGCAGCTGCCTCACAAAGCATTAGAGGTAGATTTCTGCTGCTGCTGCCTCAATAGCTCTTTAAACCTCTTCTTGCTAACGGTGGAGATACATGTCATAAGGAGATGTTGGTGTCAGGTCTAAGTCAAGAGATAATTTAGATAATTGAAGATTGGATTTACTGTGCCAGTCAAATTTTCATGTTCTGGTTGGTCTGACAGGAGTGGTGTATGGGTGTTGTAGTGTTGTCTGTAGCAGGCCATGGTGTCGTGTTGATACCTGGCCCTCTGTCCTCCAGGTTGCCTGGGAGACGCTGCAGGAGGAGTTTGCCCGCTTCATGGCGGAGTACAAAGGGAAGGACCAGGACGACATCTTTGACAAGCTGAAGGAGGCGGTGAAGGACGAGAGTATCAAGAGGCACAAGTGGAACGAGACAGCCATGGACAGCCTGGTACACTTACACACACACACACACACACACACCAGGGTTTCTTCTGGATCAAAAAGTAGCTTAGGTGGTTGGCGTGGCAATGGGTAGAGTGGAATTTAAAGAACATTTTAGAGGCTCCCATCTGTGTAGAGAAACATCTCATTCTAAAATCATGGGCATTAATATGGAGTTGGTCCCCCCCCTTTGCTGCTATAACAGCCTCCACTCTTCTGGGAAGGCTTTCCACTAGATGTTAGAACATTGCTGCGGGGACTTGCTTCCATTCAGCCACGAGCATTAGTGAGGTCGGGCACTGATGTTGAGCGATTAGGCCTGGCTTGCAGTCGGCATTCCACTTCATCCCAAAGGCGTTCATTGTGGTTGAGGTCAGGGCTCTGTGCAGGCCAGTCAAGTTCTTCAACACCGATCTCGACAACCCATTTCTGTATGAACCTCACTTTGTGCACAGGGGCATTGTCATGCTGAAACAGGAAAGGACCTTCCTCAAACTGTTGCCACAAAGTTGGAAGCACAAAATCGTCTAGAAGTTAATTGTATGCTGTAAAATTAAGATTTCCCTTCACTGGAACTAAAGGGCCTAGCCAGAACCATAGAAACAGGCCCAGTACATTATTGGCACTATGCATTGGGGCAAGAAGCATTCTCTTGGCATCCGCCAAAACCAGATTCGTCCGTCGAACTGCCAGATGGTGAAGCGTGATTCATCACTCCAGAGAACATCTTTCCATTGCTGCAGAGTTCAAATGGGCGAGCTTTACACCACTCCAGCTGACGCTTGGCATTGCACATGGTGTTCTTAGGCTTGTGTGCGGCTGCTCGGCCATGGAAACCCATTTCATGAAGCTCCCGACGAACAGTTATTGTGCTGATTTTGCTACCAGAGGCAGTTTGGAACTCGGTAGTGAGTGTTGCTACCAAGGACAGAACATTTTTACGCACTTCAGCACGTTGAGGTCCCGTTCTGTTAGCTTACGGCTGAGCCGTTGTTTCTCCTCGGCGTTTCCACTTCTCAATAACAGCACTTACAGTTGACTGGGGAAGATCTAGCAGGGCAGAACGTTGACCAACTGACTAGTTGGAAAGGTGGCATTCTATGACATTGTCACATTGGAAGTCACTGAGCACTTCAGTAAGGCCATTCTACTGCCAATGTTTGTTCATGGAGAATGCATGACTGTGTGCTTGGTTCTATACACCTGTCAGAAATGGGTGTGGCTGAAATAGCCAAATCAACTCATTTGAAGGGGTGTCCACGTATGTGTATACAGTGCATTCGGGAAGTATTGGTTTTTGCTCTGACATGCACTGTCAACTGTGGGACCTTGTAAAGACAGGTGTGTGCCTTTCCAAATCATGTTCAATCAATTGAATTTACCACAGGTAGACTGCAATCAAGTTGTAGAAATATCTCAAGAATGATCAATTTAAACAGGTTTCATCAGACCAGAGGACAGATTTACACCAGTCTAATGTACATTGTTTGTGTTTTTTGGCCCAAGCAAGCCTCTTCTTCTTATTGGTGTCCTTTAGTAGTGGTTTCTTTGCAGCAATTCAACCATGAAAGCCTGATTCACGCAGTCTCCTCTGAACAGTTGAGATGTGTCTGTTACTTGAACACTGTGAAGCATTTATTTGGGCTGCAGGTAACTCTAATGAACTTATCCTCTGCAGCAGAGGTAACTCTGGCTTTTCCTTTCCTGTGGCGGTCCTCATGAGAGCCAGTTTCATTGTAGTGCTTGATGGTTTTTGTGACTGCACTTGAAGATACTTTCAAAGTTCTTGAAATGTTTTTTATTGACTGACCTTCATGTCTTAAAGTAATGATGGACTGTCGTTTCTCTTTGCTTATTTGAGCTGTTCTTGTCATAATATGGACTTGGTCTTTTACCAAATAGGTCTATCTAATGTATACCACATCTACCTTGTCACAACACAACTGATTGATTGGCTCAAATGCATTAAGAAGGAAAGAAATTCCACTAATTAACTTTTAACAAGGTACACCTGTTAATTGAAATGCATTCCAGGTGACTACCTCATGAAGCTGGTTGAGAGAATGCCAAGAGTGTGCAAAGCTGTCATCAAGGCAAAGGGTGGCTACTTTGAAGAATGTCAAATATAAAATATATTTGGATTTGTTTAACACTTTTTTGGTAACTACATGATTCCATATGTGTTATTTCATAGTTTTGATGTCTTCACTATTATTCTACAATAGTTAAAATAGTAAAAATAAAGACCCTTGAATGAGTAGGTGTGTCTGAACTTTTGACTGGTATCTTATATCTTTTTTTTACACTGTTGGGCGACCGGAAAATATGCCCAAGATTTAAAAAATCCCTGCACACACACGTGCCCGTGTATACACATTCATGTGCATGTACAGACATGCGTACGTTTACAAACACACGCACACACACACACACACTGTCATATTCAACCACATATACAGCAGGCAAACATTGGTATGCATTGATTTCCTGTCTTGCCATGCCTTGTGGGTAATGTAGTTCCTCCTGTCTGTGTGGTGTCAGAGGGTGATCCAGCACAATACTCTGGAGGACCGCTCCATCACAGACAAGCCCCAGTGGGACGCAGCCATCCAGTTCATGGAGGAGACCCTGCAGGCACGCCTCAAAGACAGTGGGTTATACACCCCCACCTTTACCATGACTTCTCCTCTCTTCTGTCACCATGCTTTATTTACTTCACCTGCTTTCTGGGTTATGGTCGGATATGTCAGACATTCAAATGTTTCTCCCCCTCATTTCTTTCCCCCTCCTATCTCTGCTCTGTCTCTCTTACTACCACTATCTCTGTCTTTCTTCCCATCTTCTCTTCTCACTTCCCTTCATCACTCCCTCTCTCTCTCTCTCTAGCTGACTCTGTGATAAATGACATGGCAGGTCCTTACTGGAAACAACGCTGGATGAGCTGGACGAGCCGCTCGCCCGAACAGCACATCTGCAACGAAACCAAAAAGGAGCTGGAGCGCCTGCTAAAACTCCATGAGGACCACACAGCCTACCTGGCCAACGATGAGGTCACCACCGTCCGCAAGAACCTGGAGGGCCGAGGAGTGGATGTAGACCCTGTCCTGGTGAGAAACTGGAGGGCCGAGGGGTGGAGGTGGCCCCTGTCCTGGTGAGAACCTGGAGGGGTGGAGGTGGTCCCTGTCCTGGTGAGAACCTGGAGGGGTGGAGGTGGACCCTGTCCTGGTGAGAACCTGGAGGGGTGGTGGTGGACCCTGTCCTGGTGAGAACCTGGAGGGGTGGAGGTGGACCCTGTCCTGGTGAGAACCTGGAGGGGTGGAGGTGGACCCTGTCCTGGTGAGAACCTGGAGGGGTGGAGGTGGACCCTGTCCTGGTGAGAACCTGGAGGGCCGAGGGGTGGAGGTGGCCCCTGTCCTGGTGAGAACCTGGAGGGGTGGAGGTAGACCCTGTCCTGGTGAGAACCTGGAGGGGTGGAGGTGGTCCCTGTCCTGGTGAGAACCTGGAGGGCCGAGGGGTGGAGGTGGTCCCTGTCCTGGTGAGAACCTGGAGGGCCGAGGGGTGGAGGTGGTCCCTGTCCTGGTGAGAACCTGGAGGGCCGAGGGGTGGAGGTGGCCCCTGTCCTGGTGAGAACCTGGAGGGCCGAGGGGTGGAGGTGGCCCCTGTCCTGGTGAGAACCTGGAGGGCCGAGGGGTGGAGGTGGCCCCTGTCCTGGTGAGAACCTGGAGGGGTGGAGGTGGCCCCTGTCCTGGTGAGAACCTGGAGGGGTGGAGGTGGCCCCTGTCCTGGTGAGAACCTGGAGGGGTGGAGGTGGCCCCTGTCCTGGTGAGAACCTGGAGGGGTGGAGGTGGCCCCTGTCCTGGTGAGAACCTGGAGGGGTGGAGGTGGCCCCTGTCCTGGTGAGAACCTGGAGGGGCGGAGGTGGCCCCTGTCCTGGTGAGAACCTGGAGGGGCGGAGGTGGCCCCTGTCCTGGTGAGAACCTGGAGGGGCGGAGGTGGCCCCTGTCCTGGTGAGAACCTGGAGGGGCGGAGGTGGCCCCTGTCCTGGTGAGAACCTGGAGGGGCGGAGGTGGCCCCTGTCCTGGTGAGAACCTGGAGGGGCGGAGGTGGCCCCTGTCCTGGTGAGAACCTGGAGGGGCGGAGGTGGCCCCTGTCCCGGTGAGAACCTGGAGGGCCGAGGGGCGGAGGTGGCCCCTGTCCCGGTGAGAACCTGGAGGGCCGAGGGGCGGAGGTGGCCCCTGTCCCGGTAAGAACCTGGAGGGCCGAGGAGTGGATGTAGACCCTGTCCCGGTGAGAACCTGGAGGGCCGAGGGGTGGAGGTGTACCCTGTCCCGGTGAGAACCTGGAGGGGTGGAGGTAGACCCTGTCCTGGTAAGAACCTGGAGGGCCGAGGAGTGGATGTGTACCCTGTCCTGGTGAGAACCTGGAGGGGTGGAGGTAGACCCTGTCCTGGTAAGAACCTGGATGGTCGAGGGGCGGAGGTGGACCCTGTCCTGGTGAGAACCTGGAGGGTCGAGGGGTGGAGGTGGACCCTGTCCTGGTGAGAACCTGGAGGGTCGAGGGGTGGAGGTGGACCCTGTCCTGGTGAGAACCTGGAGGGCCGAGGGGTGGAGGTGGACCCTGTCCTGGTGAGAACCTGGAGGGTCGAGGGGTGGAGGTGGACCCTGTCCTGGTGAGAGCCTGGAGGGTCGAGGGGTGGAGGTGGACCCTGTCCTGGTGAGTACCTGGAGGGTCGAGGGGCGGAGGTGGACCCTGTCCTGGTGAGTACCTGGAGGGGCGGAGGTGGACCCTGTCCTGGTGAGAACCTGGAGGGTCGAGGGGCGGAGGTGGACCCTGTCCTGGTGAGAACCTGGAGGGTCGAGGGGCGGAGGTGGACCCTGTCCTGGTGAGAACCTGGAGGGTCGAGGGGCGGAGGTGGACCCTGTCCTGGTGAGAACCTGGAGGGTCGAGGGGCGGAGGTGGACCCTGTCCTGGTGAGAACCTGGAGGGTCGAGGGGCGGAGGTGGACCCTGTCCTGGTGAGAACCTGGAGGGTCGAGGGGCGGAGGTGGACCCTGTCCTGGTGAGAACCTGGAGGGTCGAGGGGCGGAGGTGGACCCTGTCCTGGTGAGAACCTGGAGGGTCGAGGGGCGGAGGTGGACCCTGTCCTGGTGAGAACCTGGAGGGTCGAGTAGGCGGAGGTGGACCCTGTCCTGGTGAGAACCTGGTGAGGGGTGGAGGTTGACCCTGTCCTGTCCTCCTCACTTCTATTTGACAAGGGCTGTTCTCTCGTCTCCTCACTTGTATTTGACAAGGGCTGTTCTCTCGTCTCCTCACTTGTATTTGACAAGGGCTGTTCTCTCGTCTCCTCACTTCTATTTGACAAGGGCTGTTCTCTCGTCTCCTCACTTCTATTTGACAAGGGCTGTTCTCTCGTCTCCTGACTTCTATTTGACAAGGGCTGTTCTCTTGTTTCCTCACTTCTATTTGACAAGGGCTGTTCTCGTCTCCTCACTTCTATTTGACAAGGGCTGTTCTCTCGTCCCCGAACTCTGCTGCTGCCTCGTTGTTCTCAACACCAATATTCTGGTTAACTTCGCTATTATGCACTTAGCAGCATGGTTGAGGAAAAGTCGCCAATTCAGCAGCACACTGATGTTTCAGAACAGCGACCGCTATCCAACACGGGAGAAAGAGCATTTGTTATAAAATAATACAAATGTTATTAGTGTTCTTACGTAATATAACCTCATACAATTTCAGTAGCACATGTCTTAGAGTGATGGACTGTGCCATCCTCACGGCCTCCACAATGGTTGAGTCCACTCAGACTAGTACCAATCAGACAAGTATCTTGTACACCATTTTTTGGGGGGTCTACTGCTTTACTAAAGAAATCTTGGTCGACCAATCAATAGACCAGTCGACTAAATGGGGTCAGGGGCCCTACAGTCAAGACACCTATTTTATAGCAAAAAACATGCTGTAATATAACACAATGAAATAGAACAGAATATTTTTCCAAATAAGAAAAGTTGCCAGTGCGAAGTGATGCCCTTCTGGGAGAGTTATTCTCTGTGACCGTTTGAAACAGGGCTTAGTTTGGCTCTTTTGAAAGACCAATTTTTTTTCAGGGTTACAAACCAAAATCTGTCGTCTTTTTGCTAAATCAAATCACATTTATTTATATAGCCCTTCGTACAACAGCTGATATCTCAAAGTGCTGTACAGAAACCCAGCCTAAAACCCCAAACAGCAAGCAATGCTGGTGTAGAAGCTGCATTGTCCTACAGACATTGGATTGATTTTATTTTGCGTGTTCTTTGTAACTTTCTAAATGTATTAACAGTGCTGCATGGTGATGAATTACGGCCACTACATCTATTTGATGAGTAGGCCTAGGCTTAATGACTCTGATGAAAATACGCGCTTTGTCTTCATCAAACTGTTTTTGCCCCGCAAATGAAAGTCGTCTTCAAGACACATTCCACCAATTACTTTTACAGTATTTGAAAACAATGTGATCTCTAGTTAAATATGGATTTTTGACGTCTGTTTGAGTACTCATACCTATTCTTACTTCAGACAGTAATGTAATCAGAGAGGGACACAAGCAGGTGTGGGAAAGGTGGACGCAGGTTTTGAACCCGGTTTCCGTTGGGGTTGTATATGTGACGTGCCAGGAAGAGTTACCTCTCGACCACAGCTCTGCACGTCTTTTGCCTATAAATTACCCCTCTCACTCCGGTTCCCTCTTTTACTTCCTGTATTTCTAGATCAAGGACACGTGGCACCAGCTGTACCGACGTCACTTCCTGCAGAAGGCGCTGCATCACTGTAACCTGTGTAGACGAGGCTTCTACTACTACCAGAGACAATTTGTTGACTCTGAGGTAAGGGACCTAGGCTCTTTGGTAAGCTGCCAGAGTTAGCTGATTTCAGAGGGATGTAGGTTTGGACGTAGGTTTTCAGAGGGACGTAGGTTTTCAGAGGGACGTAGGTTTTCAGAGGGACGTAGGTTTGGACGTAGGTTTTCAGAGGGACGTAGGTTTGGACGTAGGTTTTCAGAGGGACGTAGGTTTTCAGAGGGACGTAGGTTTGGATGTAGGTTTTCAGAGGGACGTAGGTTTTCAGAGGGACGTAGGTTTGGACGTAGGTTTTCAGAGGGACGTAGGTTTGGACGTAGATTTTCAGAGGGACGTAGGTTTTCAGAGGGTCGTAGGTTTGGACGTAGGTTTTCAGAGGGACGTAGGTTTGGATGTAGATTTTCAGAGGGACGTAGGTTTTCAGAGGGACGTAGGTTTGGACGTAGATTTTCAGAGGGACGTAGGTTTTCAGAGGGACGTAGGTTTGGATGTAGATTTTCAGAGGGACGTAGGTTTGGACGTAGGTTTTCAGAGGGACGTAGGTTTGGACGTAGATTTTCAGAGGGACGTAGGTTTTCAGAGGGACGTAGGTTTTCAGAGGGACGTAGGTTTTCAGAGGGACGTAGGTTTGGACGTAGGTTTTCAGAGGGACGTAGGTTTGGACGTAGGTTTTCAGAGGGACGTAGGTTTGGACGTAGATTTTCAGAGGGACGTAGGTTTTCAGAGGGACGTAGGTTTGGATGTAGATTTTCAGAGGGACGTAGGTTTTCAGAGGGACGTAGGTTTGGACGTAGATTTTCAGAGGGACGTAGGTTTGCAAAATTCCAGTAACTTTCCCAACGTGTTCTGTATTTCCAGAAATCCCGGTTGGAAGATTCCTGGAAAGATTTTTGGAATATCTTGGAAATATGGGAAAGATATTGGAATTTTGTAACCCTTTATGGACTGTAGTAAGTTGTCCATCTACAGTACTTCCTGTTGTCTCTGACTGTTGCATGTAACTTAATAATATAATACATGCCCTGTCTCAGTGCTTGACTATCATGTTTCTCTCTCACCACAGCTGGAGTGCAATGATGTAGTCCTGTTCTGGAGGATTCAGAGGATGCTGCTCATCACAGCCAACACACTCAGACAGCAGCTCATCAACACAGAGGGTAGGCTGGGACTTGGGTATAGATCTGGGGCTGTGTTACAGGGCTGTATAGGCCCCTGTCTGGAGGCCTGTCTTGTCTGTCTGGAGGCCTGTCTTGTCTGTCTGGAGGCCTGTCTTGTCTGTCTGGAGGCCTGTCTTGTCTGTCTGGAGGCCTGTCTTGTCTGTCTGGAGGCCTGTCTTGTCTGTCTGGAGGCCTGTCTTGTCTGTCTGGAGGCCTGTCTTGTCTGTCTGGAGGCCTGTCTTGTCTGTCTGGAGGCCTGTCTTGTCTGTCTGGAGGCCTGTCTTGTCTGTCTGGAGGCCTGTCTTGTCTGTCTGGAGGCCTGTCTTGTCTGGAGGGAGGCCTGTCTTGTCTGGAGGGAGGCCTGTCTTGTCTGGAGGGAGGCCTGTCTTGTCTGGAGGGAGGCCTGTCTTGTCTGGAGGGAGGCCTGTCTTGTCTGGAGGGAGGCCTGTCTTGTCTGTCTGGAGGGAGGCCTGTCTTGTCTGTCTGGAGGCCGGCCTGTCTTGTCTGTCTGGAGGCCGGCCGGCCTGTCTTGTCTGTCTGGAGGCCGGCCGGCCTGTCTTGTCTGTCTGGAGGCCGGCCGGCCTGTCTTGTCTGTCTGGAGGCCGGCCGGCCTGTCTTGTCTGTCTGGAGGCCGGCCTGTCTTGTCTTGTCTGTCTGGAGGCCGGCCTGTCTTGCCTTGTCTGTCTGGAGGCCGGCCTGTCTTGCCTGTCTGTCTTGTCTGGAGGGAGGCCTGTGTTCCCTTTATCTTTGATGTCTGATGTTTTGTCTCTGTGTGGGTGTGTCCGTGTGTGTGTGTGTGTGTGTGTGTGTGTGGGGGGTTGTGTGTTTGCATTTGCACACTCAGTACGGCGCCTGGAAAAGAACGTGAAGGAGGTGCTAGAGGACTTTGGTGAGGACAACGAGAGGAAGGTCCACCTCATCACCGGACGCAGAGTACAGCTGGCAGAAGACCTTAGTGAGTCACCTAAACACACACACTGGGTACACACACTGGGTGCACACACACACACACTGGGTACACACACTGGGTACACACACTGGGTACACACACTGGGTGCACACACACACACACACTGGGTGCACACACACACACACACACACACACACTGGGTGTATACACACAGACTACATTATACCAATTTGGGTTTAACCAGAATGGTATCGTTAGTCACATTTGGGTTTAACCAGAATGGTATCGTTAGTCACATTTGGGTTTAACCAGAATGGTATCGTTAGTCACATTTGGGTTTAACCAGAATGGTATCGTTAGTCACATTTGGGTTTAACCAGAATGGTATCGTTAGTCACATTTGGGTTTAACCAGAATGGTATCGATACAGTCACATTTGTGCTGGTCCCTCCTGCTTATGCCTTACTTAAGTAATAAGTTCAGAGGGGGTGTGATATATGGCCAATATACCACGGCAAAGGGCTGTTCTTTGGGACAACGCAACGCGGAGTGCCTGGACACAGCCCTTAGCCGTGGTATATTGGCCATATACCACAAACCCCTGAGGTGCCTTATTGCTATTATAAACTGGTTACCAACGTAATTAGAGCAGTAAAAATAAATGTTTTATCGTACCTGGCTTTCAGCCAATCAGCATTCAGGGTTTGAACCGCCCAGTTTATAATAGTGAATAGATTACTACCTATATTATGGAAAATAATAAATAATTTATATTATAGTGATAATATGAGGAGCAACAGAGACTTTTTATGCAGATAAATGAATGTGATTGTATCGGCTGTGAGTTTTCTTTGATTTGATGGCACTGTAAATTGTGTTTAGTGCAATATACCTGACACCACTAGATGGCAGTGGTGTTTTTTTTATCTTTGTGTTTATTATGGATCCCATTTAGCTGCATGCCAAGGCAGCAACTAGTCTTCCTGGGGTCCAGCTAAAGGCAGTTCCACATTACAAGACATTCACAACAGATTTCACAACATATGAAGTGTGTTCCCTCGGGTCCCTACTTTACTACCACATATCTATAACACAAAATCCACGTGTACGTGTGTCTTTAGTGTGTATGTTATCGTGTGTTTGTATACATGTGTCTGTGCCTATGTTTGTGTTGCTTCACAGTCCCCACTGTTTCATAATGTGTATTTTTTATCTTTTTTTTTTTTTTAAATCTAATTTTACTGCCTGCATGAGTAACTTGATGTGGACTACAATATCATGTAGTTTGTGGCTGTTCTAGGTTGTATGGCTCCCTGGGTGAGCCCCCCCCCCCCCCCCCCCCATCCTGCACTAACTGTCACTTTTATTCAGACATTTGGAACAACACCTGTAAATAATCATGACATTTAAAACTATATAAATATAAAAACATATACAAAAATAGGATTCATTAATATCAAAAATAATTTTACAAAGACAAATTAGAAACAAATTGTAGTGTATATAAATACAAATAAAAGAGACTTTAATTATTACACTATTACCCTATTGCTAACAAAAAACAGAAATAAGACTAAATTGCACAAATCCTATATGACACAAATACACAAATAGAATAACACACTTATAAAGAAGAGAACCTGATTATTACATTATTGAACTTCAAACAAGAAACACACAAACTAAATTACACATCTAATTGCATTAGTACTGTACAAAGTTAGAGGTGCACTATTTGATAGAGTCCCCCGCTCCCCCTACCTCGGGCTTCCAGTGGGGAGACCTGAGGTCAACCTACCCCCGCCCCCCTCCCCATCTCGTACTTCTGTTAGGGAGACCTTCCCAGGCAGTCGCCTGCCTAGCTCACAAACTACAATCAGGGCGCCCCCTCCGACAAGGTTAACTGACCCACAGTCCCACACGGTGACATAATATCATTGACGAGACGTGCAAATGAGCGATAGAAAACCGATCGCGTAAATGTCACCATTCCAAATATTGTATATTATTTATTTATTTATTTTGTGCAGTTGCCCAGTGCCACCCCCGGCAAGATGCTGCCCATGTAGGCCATACCTAAATCCGCCACTGCATGTAGTCATGGTTACCATGAAGAAGAGGTGAAGTCGTCACTCATTGGACAGGGTCGAGTGGATCTCTCTCCTGTTTCTGTTACTGCTACAGATTGACAGCTGCTCAGAAGGAGGGTGTCTCCTTTTTCATTTTTATTTATTTCAACTTTATTTAACTAGGCAAGTCAGTTAAGAACAAATTCTTATTTACAGTGACTGCCTAAGAAAAGGCAAAAGGCCTCCTGCTGGGACGCGGTGACCTCTTAGACACTGTGACCACTATTTACCTATAGCCTATACATGTGCCTTCTATTGGGAAAGACATTCTCTCCTTCAAGAAACACACGTTCTTTCTCTTGATCCTCGTTCTCTTCTCTCTCCTCTCTTTTCGCTCTTTCCACGCTTTCTCTCTCTCTCGCTCTTTCCACGCTGTCTCTCTCTCTCGCTCTTTCCAAGCTGTCTCTCTCTCTCGCTCTTTCCACGCTGTCTCTCTCTCTCGCTCTTTCCATGCTGTCTCTCTCTCGCTCTTTCCACGCTGTCTCTCTGTCTCTCTCTCTCGCTCTTTCCACGCTGTCTCTCTCTCGCTCTTTCCACGCTGTCTCTCTCTCGCTCTTTCCACGCTGTCTCTCTCTCTCGCTCTTTCCACGCTGTCTCTCTCTCTCGCTCTTTCCACGCTGTCTCTCTCTCTCGCTCTTTCCACGCTGTCTCTCTCTCTCGCTCTTTCCACGCTGTCTCTCTCTCTCGCTCTTTCCACGCTGTCTCTCTCTCTCGCTCTTTCCACGCTGTCTCTCTCTCTCGCTCTTTCCACGCTGTCTCTCTCTCTCGCTCTTTCCACGCTGTCTCTCTCTCGCTCTTTCCACGCTGTCTCTCTCTCGCTCTTTCCACGCTGTCTCTCTCTCGCTCTTTCCACGCTGTCTCTCTCTCGCTCTTTCCACGCTGTCTCTCTCTCGCTCTTTCCACGCGGTCTCTCTCTCGCTCTTTCCACGCGGTCTCTCTCTCGCTCTTTCCACGCGGTCTCTCTCTCGCTCTTTCCACGCGGTCTCTCTCTCGCTCTTTCCACGTTGTCTCTCTCTCGCTCTTTCCACGCTGTCTCTCTCTCGCTCTTTCCACGCTGTCTCTCTCTCGCTCTTTCCACGCTGTCTCTCTCTCGCTCTTTCCACGCTGTCTCTCTCTCGCTCTTTCCACGCTGTCTCTCTCTCGCTCTTTCCACGCTGTCTCTCTCTCGCTCTTTCCACGCGGTCTCTCTCTCGCTCTTTCCACGCGGTCTCTCTCTCGCTCTTTCCGCGCGGTCTCTCTCTCGCTCTTTCCGCGCTGTCTCTCTCTCGCTCTTTCCGCGCGGTCTCTCTCTCGCTCTTTCCGCGCGGTCTCTCTCTCGCTCTTTCCACGCGGTCTCTCTCTCGCTCTTTCCACGCGGTCTCTCTCTCGCTCTTTCCACGCGGTCTCTCTCTCGCTCTTTCCACGCGGTCTCTCTCTCGCTCTTTCCACGCGGTCTCTCTCTCGCTCTTTCCACGCTGTCTCTCTCGCTCTTTCCACGCTGTCTCTCTCGCTCTTTCCACGCTGTCTCTCTCGCTCTTTCCACGCTGTCTCTCTCGCTCTCTCTCGCTCTTTCCACGCTGTCTCTCTCTCTCTCGCTCTTTCCGCGGTCTCTCTCTCGCTCTTTCCACGCTGTCTCTCTCTCTCTCTCTCTCTCTCTCGCTCTTTCCACGCTGTCTCTCTCTCGCTCTTTCCACGCTGTCTCTCTCTCTCTCGCTCTTTCCACGCTGTCTCTCTCTCGCTCTTTCCACGCTGTCTCTCTCTCGCTCTTTCCACACGGTCTCTCTCTCGCTCTTTCCACGCGGTCTCTCTCTCGCTCTTTCCGCGGTCTCTCTCTCGCTCTTTCCACGCTGTCTCTCTCGCTCTTTCCACGCTGTCTCTCTCGCTCTTTCCACGCTGTCTCTCTCGCTCTTTCCACGCTGTCTCTCTCTCTCTCTCGTTCTTTCCGCGGTCTCTCTCTCGCTCTTTCCACGCGGTCTCTCTCTCGCTCTTTCCACGCGGTCTCGCTCTTTCCACGCGGTCTCTCTCTCGCTCTTTCCGCGGTCTCTCTCTCGCTCTTTCCACGCTGTCTCTCTCGCTCTTTCCACGCTGTCTCTCTCGCTCTTTCCACGCTGTCTCTCTCTCTCTCTCGCTCTTTCCGTGGTCTCTCTCTCTCTCTCTCTTTCCACGCTCTCTCTCTCTCTCTCTCTCTCTCTCTCTCTCGCTCTTTCCACGCTGTCTCTCTCGCTCTTTCCACGCTGTCTCTCTCTCTCTCTCTCTCTCGCTCTTTCCGCGGTCTCTCTCGCTCTCTCTCTCTTTCCACGCGGTCTCTCTCGCTCTCTCTCTCTTTCCACGCGCTCTCTCTCGCTCTCTCTCTCTTTCCACGCGCTCTCTCTCGCTCTCTCTCTCTTTCCACGCTGTCTCTCTCTCTCTCTCTTTCCACGCGCTCTCTCTCGCTCTCTCTCTCTTTCCACGCTG
This sequence comes from Salvelinus namaycush, assembly GCF_016432855.1. Lineage (NCBI taxonomy): Eukaryota > Metazoa > Chordata > Actinopteri > Salmoniformes > Salmonidae > Salvelinus > Salvelinus namaycush. Next base: position 8,529,094 of record NC_052315.1, read on the forward strand.
TCTCTCTCTCTCTCTCTTTCCACGCTGTCTCTCTCTCTCTTTCCACGCTGTCTCTCTCTCTCTTTCCACGCTGTCTCTCTCTCTCTTTCCACGCTGTCTCTCTCTCTCTTTCCACGCTGTCTCTCTCGCTCTTTCCACGCTGTCTCTCTCGCTCTTTCCACGCTGTCTCTCTCGCTCTTTCCACGCTGTCTCTCTCTCTCTTTCCACGCTGTCTCTCTCTCTCTCTCTCTCTTTCCACGCTGTCTCTCTCTCTCTTTCCACTCTGTCTCTCTCTCTCTTTCCACGCTGTCGCTCTCTCTCCTCTTCCACGCTGTCTCTCTCGCTCGTTCCACGCTGTCTCTCCTCGCTCTATGTTCCACGCTGTCTCTCTCCGCTCTTTCCACGCTGTCTCTCTCGCTCTTTCCACGCTGTCTCTCTCTCTCTTTCCACGCTGTCTCTCTCTCTCTCTCTCTCTTTCCACGCTGTCTCTCTCTCTCTTTCCACGCTGTCTCTCTCTCTCTTTCCACGCTGTCGCTCTCTCTCTCTCTCTTTCCACGCTGTCTCTCTCTCGCTCTTTCCACGCTGTCTCTCTCTCGCTCTTTCCACGCTGTCTCTCTCTCGCTCTTTCCACGCTGTCTCTCTCTCTCTCGCTCTTTCCACGCTCTCTCTCTTTCCACGCTGTCTCTCTCTCTCGCTCTTCACAGCTGTCTCTCTCGCTCTTTCCACGCTGTTCTCTCTCGCTCTTTCCACGCTGTCCTCTCTCTCGTCTCTCTCGTTCGTTCCCTGCCTCTCTCTTTCCACGCTGTTCGCTCTCTCTTTACACGC